>NC_079197.1:190235211-190251676 GCF_029499605.1 Hyla sarda | reverse complement strand
CAGAGCAGGAGGCAATCCCCATAGCAAACCTCTCCTGCTCTGGACAGTTCCTGACATGGACAGAGGGGCCAGCAGAGAGCACTGTGGTCAGACAGAAAAGAACAACTCAACTTCAGCATCTGATAATTACTGGAAGGATTAATATTTTTTTTAATAGAAGTAATCTACGAATCTGTTAAACTTTGTGGAGCCAGTTGATATGACCAAAAATTTTTTGACTGTAATGCCCTTTTAAGACATCTTTGTCTGATCGCGGGGGGGGGGGGGGGGGGGGGGGGTGGTCGCCGATTGGACCTCCCACAATCTTCGCGTTGCACCTGCACGGGCTGCTGCTCTAGTCTCGGAAACTTCTGTGTTTCCGGAACTGGAGACATGATGCTACGCCACGCCCCCTCCATTCATGTCTATGGGAGGGGGCGTGACGGATGTCACAGCCCCTCCCATAGACATGAATGGAGGGGGGGGCATGGCGTGACGTCACTATGGGGCGTGGCTTGGCCATGTCTGTCTTTTGGATAGGGGATAAGATGTCTTTGGCCGGAATACCCCTTTAAAGGAGGTTTCAGTTCTGATCAAAATCCTTTAAAATAATCTGATCACATGATGTCCGGCTGGGACCTCCGGCAATTAGCTGGAATCTGCACAGAGGCCTGGGGAAGGGTCTTTAACTTCCCTGCAGTGCCCCCACAGGGGATATGGAGTATTACATGGTATTTCCTGGATTTATTTGCTGTCTATGTAATGTCCGGATATTCCTGATCCTTCGCTGTCCATGTGGTCAGGGCTGGTGCAAGGTTTTTTGCCACCCTAGAAAAAAGCTACATTTGCCGCCCCCTTGACTCCGCCCATTGGCCCTCCCCTTGACATGCCCTGTCTTACTACTGGGCTGACACACTGTAACAAGCCCTCCCCTCATGTAGGCTGAGTGAGTGGTTTGGATGCTGTTGTCTAACTTTCTTACAGCAGGCAGAGCTGCGCCCCCATCAAGAGGGCGCACCAGGCGGCTGCCTATTTTGCCTATCGGCAGAGCCGGCCCTGCATGTGCGGGACCTCATTATGTAATGATGGCTTTTGTTGCCATCTTGGCCCCATCCCTTGATTCTAAAGGAACTGACTCCAAAAAAGATCCAACAAATATTTCCATAAAGCCACAAGTAGCTCACAGTCATATTGGAGGACCCCAAATAAAAAAACGACCCGCCCATCGCTCGGCCTGTTCTTTTTTAGGGGTCCAGCATTTGTTCAGACCCCAAGTTAAGAAGAAGATGGGGGAGACCCTCAGCCGGGAACATGGTGGTGTGTGACATTCTAGGGATCACTCCCCATCCCATCATGGCGGTGAGTATGAGCGGGGCCCATCTACTCTATGGGGCCCCCTATAGACACATACGTGTGACACAACCCCTCCGCTCCCACAGACGCCCCCTCAAGGCTTCATATCAGGTGGAGAGAAAATCAGATTGAGGTGATGGACGACTTTGATATAAGAGAACGGAAAGACCGAGAAACAAGCGGAGAGCGGTGACCTTACAGCGCACGAGAATCCCCAGCCGAACCGCGGAATGGAACGTTTTATAGATGACTTTATGGGGAGAAGGTGGTAATTGTCCAGCTGGGGAGTTGTTACAATGTAATAGACAAAAACTACAAAAACAGAAGTGAGAAAAGATCTTCTACTATCTATTTATTTATCTATCTCATATCTATCTATCTCATATCATATCTATCTATCTATCTATCAATCTCATATCTATCTCACATCTATCTATCTATCTCATATCTATCTATCTATCTATCTATCTATCTATCTCATATCTATCTATCTATCTATCTCATATCTATCTATCTCATATCTATCTATCTATCTATCTATCTATCTATCAATCTATCTCCTATCTATCTATCTATCTATCTATCTATCATCTATCTATCTCATATCTATCTTTCTATCTCATATCTATCTATCTCATATCTATCTATCTATCTATCTATCTCATATCATATCTATCTATCTCATATCTTTCTATCTCATATCTATCTATCTCATATCTATCTATCTATCTATCTATCTATCTCATATCTATCTCATATCTATCTCATATCTATCTATCTCATATCTATCTATCTCATATCATATCTATCTATCTATCTATCTATCTATCTATCTATCTATCTCATATCTATCTATCTCATATCTATCTCATATCTATCTATCTATCTATCTATCTATCTAGACAAAGAATAAGTCAGCCAGCACTTTAGTTGATACCAAACTATTATATGGACCTGGCCTACAGGTGCACGCTACTAGGCTAGATATATAGCAACAGAAGAATACAGCAGCACACTGCCAGCACAAGGATATAGGTGAAACATGAACATGCAGATAAAACATGGAGACTATACAGCTATGGTGTAATAGATGCAAATGTGAAACTATGAGATAGTGAGGCACTTAGCTCGCAAATTTGTCTCCACCGGCGGTCAAATAGCTTAGACCGTCCCACCGCGATAAGGTGGCCTCATTGGGACGGACCCTACACTGTGAATATGCCTCTGTGTGAACAGTTCAGTAAGCATGGCAGGATCTGGAACATCCAAGACACCTTATATACACCTGATAGAGGTGGGTGGGGTGCAGGAGCCAACATGGAGGTAGCCCCTCCCCCGTATGTGTAATACAGACAAAGAATAAGTCAGCCAGCACTTTAGTTGATACCAAACTATTATATTGTTCACACAGAGGCATATTCACAGTGTAGGGTCCGTCCCAATGAGGCCACCTTATCGCGGTGGGACGGTCCAAGCTATTTGACCGCCGGCGAAGACAAATTTGCGAGCTAAGTGCCTCACTATCTCATAGTTTCCCATTTGCATCCATTACACCATAGCTGTATAGTCTCCATGTTTTATCTGCATGTTCATGTTTCATCTATATCCTTGTGCTGGCAGTGTGCTGCTGTATTCTTCTGTTGCTGTATATATATATATATATATATATATATATATATATATATATATATCTCATATCTATCTCATATCCATCTATCTAATATATATCTATCAATCTCATATCTATCTATCTCATATCTATCTATCTGATATCCATCTATCTCATATCTATCTATCTATCTATCTCATATCTATCTATCTCATATCTATCTATCTCATATTTATCTATCTCATATCTATCTATCTCATATCTATCTATCTATCTCATATCTATCTATCTATCTCATATCTATCTATCTATCTATCTCATATCTATCTATCTCATATCTATCTCATATCTATCTATCTCATATCTATCTATCTCATATCTATCTATCTCATATCTATCTATCTATCTATCTATCTATCTCATATCTATCTCATATCTATCTCATATCTATCTATCTCATATCTATCTCATATCTATCTATCTCATATCTATCTCATATCTATCTATCTATCTATCTATCTCATATTTATCTATCTCATATCTATCTATCTCATATTTATCTATCTCATATCTATCTCATATCTATCTATCTATCTATCTATCTATCTCATATCTATCTATCTCATATCTATCTATCTCATATTTATCTATCTCATATCTATCTCATATCTATCTATCTATCTAGAATTGAGAAGACATTTTTGGCAGCACACGTAGAAGAGGGGGGTGCACGCTGGATAACCCAGTACCAGGTCCAAAGTAGATATGCAAAGAAGCAGCGGCACACCAATTTCCAAGTGAAAAGAATGAATGGCTTTTATTTCAACCAAACATCTATAGAAGCGACGTTTCGCCTGTCTCACACAGGCATTGTCAAGCAGTGACTGATATACATTGTGGGGTTTAAATAGTATACAAGTGACAGCTAGTAAATCACGTGATTGTTTACAAAATACAGGGAAGACGGTATAATGTGAGGATGATCATACTATACAGGGCGATATACACACCATATCTTAACATAAGGCGCCTGGTAGTAATGAAAAATATGTGCAAACACAAAAAAGAAAAACATATCCGTATCCATAAATACACAAAAAAGTTATCATAAGTATAAGTGTCCATGTGACATAAGTGTACCTTCCTTGTAGGAGGAGTTCCATTGTGCGCGCTACTCACAACCCAAACACACGAGGACGCCACATCATAAGGTTATCACTTCCGTCTTGGCTCCGATCTGAGCCGGAAATGACCTCCGTGTAAACAAATGCACGTGTGTGAGTCCGCGCTTGCGTGCACTCACTTGTTGCCATATGTGCCATCTTGGATCCTGGCATCCCTGTTTCCTAGCCTCTCGCTACTATGTAGTGCAACTTGCTGGATATACCAGCGCATCGTGGGGGTGGGGATGTCACTTAACTCTGGAGCGCTGTCTTAGAACGGGGAATCCGTTCCAATAGACATACCGGTCCTCCGCCACCACGAGAGGCTTGACAATGCCTGTGTGAGACAGGCGAAACGTCGCTTCTATAGATGTTTGGTTGAAATAAAAGCCATCCATTCTTTTCACTTGGAAATTGGTGTGCCGCTGCTTCTTTGCATATCTATCTATCTATCTATCTCATATCTATCTCATATCTATCTCATATCTATCTCATATCTATCTCATATCTATCTATCTATCTATCTATCTCATATCTAACTATCTATCTCATATCTATCTATCTATCTATCTCATATCTATCTATCTATCTCATATCTAACTATCTATCTCATATCTATCTATCTCTTATCTATTTATTTATCTATCTATCTCATATCTATCTATCTATCTCATATCTATCTATCTATCTATCTATCTATCTATCTATCTCATATCTATCTATCTCATATCTATCTATCTATCTCATATTGTCACGATGCCGGCTGGCAGGAGGTGGATCCTCTGTGCCAGAGAGGGATTGGCGTGGACCGTGCTAGTGGACCGGTTCTAAGTCACTACTGGTGTTCACCAGAGCCCGCCGCAAAGCGGGATGGTCTTGCAGCGGCGGTAGTAACCAGGTCGTATCCACTAGCAACGGCTCAACCTCTCTGACTGCTGAAGATAGGCGCGGTACAAGGGAGTAGACAGAAGCAAGGTCGGACGTAGCAGAAGGTCGGGGCAGGCAGCAAGGATCGTAGTCAGGGGCAACGGCAGTGGATCTGACCGGGGCGCTGCCGTAGCGAAGATGTTGCGAGCGCTCCGGGGAGGAGCGGGGACCCGGAGCGCTCGGCGTAACACATATCTATCCATCTATCTATCTCATATCTATCTATCTATCTATCTCATATTTATCTATATCATATCTATCTATCTATCTCATATCCATCTATCTCATATTTATCTCATATCTATCTATCTATCTATCTCATATCTATCTATCTATCTATCTCATATCTATCTATCTCATATCTATCTATCTCATATCTATCCATCTATCTATCTATCTATCTCATATCTATCTATCTATCTATTTCATATTTATCTATCTCATATCTATCTATCTATCTCATATCCATCTATCTCATATCTATCTATCTATCTCATATCTATCCATCTATCTATCTATCTATCTATCTATCTCATATCTATCTATCTATCTATCTATTTCATATCTATCTATCTCATATCTATCTATCTATCTCATATCTATCTATCTATCTATCTATCTATCTATCTATCTATCTATCTATCTATCTAGCAACAGGAGAATACAGCAGCACACTGCTAGCACAAAGACATAGATGAAACATGAGTATATAGATAAAACATGAGTATATAGATAGAACATGAAAAGCTATACAGCTGTAATGCAATAAATGAAGATATGAAACTATGAAAATATGAGGTACTTAACTTGCAAATTTGGCGCCAAATAGCGTGGACCGTCCCACCACGGTAAGGTGACCTCATTCTGGGACGGACCCTACACTATGAATATGCCTCTGTGTGAACAGTACAGCAGGCATTGCTAGGTCTGAAACATCCAAGGCACCTTATATACACCTAATAGAGGTGGGAGGGGTGCAGGAGCCAACATGGAGGTAGCCACTCCCCCGTATGTGTAATACAGACAAATTTCATAGTTTCAAATTTTCATTTACTGCATTACAGCTGTATAGCTTTTCATGTTCTATCTATATACTCATGTTTTATCTATATACTCATGTTTTATCTATATCTTTGTGCTAGCAGTGTGCTGCTGTATTCTCCTGTTGCTGTATATTTAGCCCAGCAGCCTGCACCTGTAAGCCAGGTCTATACAATAGTTTGGAATCAATAGTGCTGGCCAACTTATTCTTTGGTTGTATCTATCTATCTATCTAACTAACTATCTCATATCTATCTCATATCTATCTATCTCATATCTATCTATCTATCTATCTATCTCATATCTATCTATCTATCTATCTATCTATCTATCTATCTATCTATCTCATATCTATCTATCTAATATCTATCTATCTCATATCCATCTATCTATCTATCTATCTATCTATCTATCTCATATCCATCTATCTCATATCTAACTATCTATCTCATATCTATCTATCTCATATCTATCTATCTCATATCTCTCTATCTATCTATCTATCTATCTATCTAACAAAGTCCAAATATGAGCAGCACATCAAGAAAGATAGGTAGTTCTGAACGTGGTGCAAGCATACTTGGAGCCTCGGTCGCCGGTTCCTCAATCCATAAAGTACAAATAGATGCAGCACACCACAAGATGAAAATCACGGTGCAAAATGTATTCCATAGTGTATTCCAATAGACAACGTTTCACCAGCCTCATGCTTGAAAAAGCCAGCGTGAGGCTGGTGAAACGTTGTCTATTGGAATACACTATGGAATAAATTTTGCACCGTGATTTTCAAGTTTGGTGTGCTGCCTCTATTTGTACCTTATCTATCTATCTATCTATCTATCTATCTATCTATCTATCTATCTCATATCTATCTATCTATCTATATCATATCTATCTATCTATCTATCATGATGTGAGCGGATTCTATGTTCAGTGATAATAATATTAATTATTGAGCTACTTGACATTTTATTCATTTTCCTCCCCAGACGCCTGAGATATTCTCTGGTTCTGGTGTCAGTTCTGACTCTATGCTGTGTCCGTCCTTTGTTATCTTCCTTATTATTATTATTATTATTATTATTATTATTATTATAATTATTATTATTTATAGTAAATATTGTTGCCTTTTTTTGTATACAATATTCCGGCCGTGGTTACAAGGTAAATATTCCCACTATTTCTGTTTCTCTAAAACTTTGTATGAAAAAAGAAAAGTCAATTAAGATGATATCCACCGGGTCAGGCAGAATGGATTTTTAACTTGGTGCCCATTACATCTTTTCAGCAATGAAGAGAAATCATTGGCGCGGTGATCGATGGCGCCTTATCACACACGCTCCACATTGGGCTTTAGGTTTTGTGTTCATTTTTACCTATGTTGCTAAGATATTCCTTCATTTTTCACTATTGTTGGGCTCATTTATTGGTTATAGGTGTCTCTTCTCCAAGTCTAGAGGATAAGTGTGGGGCCCCTATAGGTGTCTCTCTTCCAAGTCTAGAGGATGTGTGGGGCCCCCATAGTTGTGCCTTCTAGAGGACTAGAGGATATGTGTGGGGCCCCATAGTTGTGCCTTCTAGAGGACTAGAGGATATGTGTGGGGCCCCTATAGGTGTGCCTTTTAGAGGACTAGAGGATATGTGTGGGGCCCCTATAGGTGTGCCTTCTGGAGGACTAGAGGATATGTGTGGGGCCCCCATAGGTGTGCCTTCTAGAGCATATGTGTGGGGCCCTATAGGTGTGCCTTCTAGAGGATATGTGTGGGGCCCCTATAGGTGTGCCTTCTAGAGCATATGTGTGGGGGCCCTATAGGTGTGCCTTCTAGAGCATATGTGTGGGGCCCTATAGGTGTGCCTTCTAGAGCATATGTGTGGGGGCCCTATAGGTGTGCCTTCTGGAGGGCTAGAGGATAGGTGTGGGGCCACTATAGGAGTGCCTTCTAGAGCATATGTGTGGGGCCCTATAGGTGTTCCTTCTAGAGGATATGTGTGGGGCCCTATAGTTGTGCCTACTGGAGGGCTAGAGGATAGGTGTGGGGCCACTATAGGAGTGCCTTCTAGAGCATATGTGTGGGGGCCCTATAAGTGTTCCTTCTAGAGGATGTGTGGGGCCCCTATAGTTGTGCCTTCTGGAGGGCTAGAGGATAGGTGTGGGGCCCCTATAGGAGTGCCTTCTAGAGCATATGTGTGGGGGCCCTATAAGTGTTCCTTCTAGAGGATATCTGTGGGGCTCCTATAGTTGTGCCTTCTGGAGGGCTAGAGGACATGGGTTCCTTATACGTGTCCATTCTGAAGATCTAGGGTACATGTATGGGGCCCTTCTATGTGTCCCTCCTAGAGGGCTAGAAGAGATGTGTGGGCTCTTATAGATGTCGCTTCTGAATGTCTAATGGGCTTGTGTGGGGCCCTTCTAGGTGTCCCTTCTGGAGCGCAAGAGGAAATATGTGGGGCTCTCATAGGTGTTCTTTTAGAAGAGCTAGAGTGAATGTGTTGGGCCCCTATAGATGTCTCTTCTGGAGGTATAGAGTAAATGTGTTGGGCCCCTATAGATGTCTCTTCTGGAGGTCTAGAGTGAATGTGTTGGGCCCCTATAGATGTCTCTTCTGGAGGTATAGAGTGAATGTGTTGGGCCCCTATAGATGTCTCTTCTGGAGGTATAGAGTGAATGTGTTGGGCCCCTATAGATGTCTCTTCTGGAGGTATAGAGTAAATGTGTTGGGCCCATATAGATGTATCTTCTGGAGGTCTAGAGTGAATGTGTTGGGCCCCTATAGATGTCTCTTCTGGAGGTCTAGAGTGAATGTGTTGGGCCCCTATAGATGTCTCTTCTGGAGGTATAGAGTGGATTTGTTGGGCCCCTATAGGTGTCTCTTCTGGAGGTCTAGAGTGAATGTGTTGGGCCCCTATAGATGTCTCTTCTGGAGGTCTAGAGTGAATGTGTTGGGCCCCTATAGATGTCTCTTCTGGAGGTATAGAGTGAATGTGTTGGGCCCCTATAGATGTCTCTTCTGGAGGTCTAGAGTGAATGTGTTGGGCCCCTATAGATGTATCTTCTGGAGGTCTAGAGTGAATGTGTTGGGCCCTTATAGATGTCTCTTCTGGAGGTATAGAGTGAATGTGTTGGGCCCCTATAGATGTCTCTTCTGGAGGTCTAGAGTGAATGTGTTGGGCCCCTATAGATGTCTCTTCTGGAGGTATAGAGTGAATGTGTTGGGCCCCTATAGATGTATCTTCTGGAGGTCTAGAGTGAATGTGTTGGGCCCTTATAGATGTCTCTTCTGGAGGTATAGAGTGAATGTGTTGGGCCCCTATAGATGTCTCTTCTGGAGGTCTAGAGTGAATGTGTTGGGCCCCTATAGATGTCTCTTCTGGAGGTATAGAGTGAATTTGTTGGGCCCCTATAGATGTCTCTTCTGGAGGTCTAGAGTGAATGTGTTGGGCCCCTATAGGTGTCTCTTCTGGAGGTCTAGAGTGAATGTGCGGGGCTCTTATAACTGTCCCTTTTGGAGGTCTCGGAGACATGCATGTCTCTTCTGGAGGTTTAGATTATATGTGTGGCTCCATCTTCTTCATCACATCCACCACAACGTTGGTCAAAACTTTAGGCAGGGGCCAGTGCGGCCGCCCATGAAGAAGATGGATTATTTCAAAGCCTCAGAGGGTGAGAAAAGAAAACTCTTCCAGGGGCCCTTCTCCTTTTGCCTTCTTCCTTGGAATATTTTCGGGCTTTTTTACTTCCTGTTTAGTCATGTGACTTTCTCTAAATTGCCCTCGATTGTCAGCTATATTGTATCGGTGAATTCAATCACTATACCTTTTGCTAAGTTGGCTTTACAGTGATGGTGCACTCTAAATCCCACAGCTAAGCAGGGGCGGTACCCTGGAGGGCGGAGTAAGCCCCTATACAGGGCCATGATATTGTTGGGCTATTGCGGGGATCTCCTCTTGGGTGGGCTCATGGCTCCCAGCAGTTGTCATATAAAGCACCCAATTGGGGCGTCTTATGTGCACAATCGGCCGTGTCCTCGGTGTGACTTTTCCCATAGAATGTTCCGTGAATTATCTCCTAACCATCGCCGGAGCCGTACGTTCTCCCGCGAACCATAATATGACAATGCATCAGTCAGTCATTACCGGCCGTGCCGATGCATCCGAGCGTTTAATTTATTATCATAATTTAATATTTTGTATTCTGAGGAGCGGAACCCTCGCCGGCATTGCCGCGCACACAACTCATTTCGGAGACACTTTGACCTTCTGCGGCTTTTTCCGCTTCTTCTGAAATCCTCCGCCCGAGGCGACAATTTACTCTTTGCCCCCGTAACATTAAGCACATTACAATTTGGGGACACATTTGTCAAGCTGAGAGCAGCGATAAGTCTCCGCTCTCCATAACTTCATTTCTTGAAACAATGATTGTCACCAACAGGTCAACACGTAATATATCTTCATTGCTGTTTATTGTGGGGAACGAGCGTGCATGCGCCGGAGTCACGCGCTGCGGCTTCACTCTCGGATTCTGCTCTTATTCCTGTCAATAAAGATTCATCATTGTCTAATTGAAACAGTTTGCAACTTTTTAATAGACTTTGCCTGTTTTCCAAACAGCATGACTCCAGATGCTGCAAAACTACGACTCCCAGCATCCCGGAAAGCCGTTGGCTGTCCGGGCATGCTGGGAGTTGTAGTTTTGCAACAGCTGGAGGCACACCTTTAGAGAAACACTGGTTCTTGGTAGTATGGACATGTTGAAAGTTTTAGTTTTGCAACAGCTGGAGGCACACTGGTAGAGAAACACTGGTCTTTGGCTGTCTGGACATGCTGGAAGTTGTACTTTTGCAACGGCTGGAGGCACCCTGGTAGTGCAGTTTTATGATGTTTTCTCAAACTAGTTTTATTTAAGCTGTCTTTTATTTGATGTTTTTATGTTACAATTATTACTATTATTATTTTTTATTATTATCAATTGTAGTAGTAGTAATAGTAGTGGTGTTAGTAATAGTAGTAGTAGTAGTAGCCGTAGTATTATTATTATTATTATTATTATTTTAGTAGTAGTAGTATTGGTAGTAGTATATTATTACTATTATTATTAGTAGTAGTAGTAGCAGCAGCAGCAGCAGCAGCAGCAGCAGTAGTAGTAGTAGTAGTAGTAGTAGTATATTATTAGTAGTAGTAGTAGTAGTAGTAGTAGTAGTAGTAGTATTTTAGTAGTATTACTATTATTATTATTTTAGTAGTATTACTATTATTATTATTTGTAGTAGTAGTAGGTGTAGTAGTAAAAGTAGTAGTAGTGTTACTATTATTATTTGTAGTAGTAGTATTACTATTAGTATTATTATTATTAGTTGTAGTAGTAGTAGTAGTAGTAGTAGTAGTGGTAGTACTATTAATATTATCATTATTTTTATTTGTAGGAGCAGTATTACTATTATTATTATTATTATTTGTAGTAGCAATATTATTATTATTATTATTATTATTTTAGTAGTATTACTATTATTATTTGTAGTAGTAGTAGGCATAGTAGTAGAAGTAGTAGTAGTAGTAGTAGTAGAAGTAGTATTATTACCATTATTATCTTTATTTTTATTTGTAGTAGTATTATTATTATATGTAGTATTATTATTATTATTATTATTATTTGTGGTAGTAGTAGTAGTAGTAGTAGGTAGTGGTAGTAGTATATTATTATTACTATCATTATTATTAATAATTATTAATAATTATTATTATTATTATTATTATTTGTAGTAGTAGTAGCTATTGTTACGCCGAGCGCTCCGGGTCCCCGCTCCTCCCCGGAGCGCTCGCTACACTCCTCTCACTGCAGCGCTCCGGTCGGTTCCACGGACCCGGGGCGCTGCGATACCGCCTCTGGCCGGGATGCGATTCGCGATGCGGGTAGCGCCCGCTCGCGATGCGCACCCCGGCTCCCGTACCTGACTCGCTCTCCGTCAGTTCTGTCCCGGCGCGCGCGGCCCCGCTCCCTAGGGCGCGCGCGCGCCGGGTCTCTGCGATTTAAAGGGCCACTGCGCCGCTGATTGGCGCAGTGGTTCCAATTAGTGTTTACACCTGTGCACTTCCCTATATCACCTCACTTCCCCTTCACTCCCTCGCCGGATCTTGTTGCCTTAGTGCCAGTGAAAGCGTTTCCTTGTGTGTTCCTAGCCTGTGTTCCAGACCTCCTGCCGTTGCCCCTGACTACGATCCTTGCTGCCTGCCCCGACCTTCTGCTACGTCCGACCTTGCTTCTGTCTACTCCCTTGTACCGCGCCTATCTTCAGCAGCCAGAGAGGTTGAGCCGTTGCTAGGGGATACGACCTGGTCACTACCGCCGCAGCAAGACCATCCCGCTTTGCGGCGGGCTCTGGTGAATACCAGTAGTGACTTAGAACCGATCCTCTAGCACGGTCCACGCCAATCCCTCTCTGGCACAGAGGATCCACTACCTGCCAGCCGGCATCGTGACAGTAGATCCGGCCATGGATCCCGCTGAAGTTCCTCTGCCAGTTGTCGCTGACCTCACCACGGTGGTCGCCCAGCAGTCACAACAGATTGCGCAACAAGGCCAACAGCTGTCTCAACTGACTGTTATGCTACAACAGTTACTACCACAGCTCCAGCAACCATCTCCTCCGCCAGCTCCTGTACCTCCCCCGCAGCGAGTGGCCGCTTCTGGACTACGACTATCCTTGCCGGATAAATTTGATGGGGACTCTAAGTTTTGCCGTGGCTTCCTTTCCCAATGTTCATTACACTTGGAGATGATGTCGGACCAGTTCCCCACTGAAAGGTCTAAGGTGGCTTTCGTAGTCAGCCTGCTGTCTGGAAAAGCCCTGGCTTGGGCCACACCGCTCTGGGACCGCAATGACCCCGTCACTGCCTCTGTACACTCCTTCTTCTCGGAAATTCGAAGTGTCTTTGAGGAACTTGCCCGAGCCTCTTCTGCTGAGACTGCCCTGTTGAACCTGGTCCAGGGTAATTCTTCCGTTGGCGAGTATGCCGTACAATTCCGTACTCTTGCTTCTGAATTATCCTGGAACAATGAGGCCCTCTGCGCGACCTTTAAAAAAGGCCTATCCAGCAACATTAAAGATGTTCTGGCCGCACGAGAAATGCCTGCTAATCTTCATGAACTTATTCACCTAGCCACTCGCATTGACATGCATTTTTCCGAAAGGCGTCAGGAGCTCCGCCAAGATATGGACTCTGTTCGCACGAGGCGTTTCTTCTCCTCGGCTCCTCTCTCCTCTGGTTCCCTGCAATCTGTTCCTGTGTCTCCCGCCGTGGAGGCTATGCAGGTCGACCGGTCTCGCCTGACATCTCAAGAGAGGACACGACGCCGCATGGAGAACCTCTGCCTGTACTGTGCTAGTACCGAACACTTCCTGAGGGATTGTCCTATCCGCCCTCCCCGCCTGGAAAGACGTACCCTGACTCCGCACAAAGGTGAGACAATCCTTGATGTCCACTCTGCTTCTCCACGTCTTACTGTGCCTGTGCAGATGTCTGCCTCTGCCTTCTCCTTCTCTTCTGTGGCCTTCTTGGACTCTGGATCTGCAGGAAATTTTATTTTGGCCTCTCTCGTCAACAGGTTCAACATCCCAGTGACCAGTCTCACCAGACCCCTTTACATCAATTGTATAAACAATGAAAGATTGGACTGTTCCATACGTTTCCGCACGGAGCCCCTTCTAATGAGCATCGGATCTCATCACGAGAGGATTGAACTTTTGGTCCTCCCCAATTGCACCTCGGAAATTCTCCTTGGACTTCCCTGGCTTCAACTTCATTCCCCAACCCTGGATTGGTCCACTGGGGAGATCAAGAGTTGGGGGCCCTCTTGTTCCAAGGACTGTCTAAAACCGGTTCCCAGTAACCCTTGCCGTAACTCTGTGGTTCCTCCAGTAACCGGTCTCCCTAAGGCCTATACGGACTTCGCGGATGTTTTCTGCAAAAAACAAGCGGAGACTCTACCTCCTCACAGGCCTTATGATTGTCCTATCGACCTCCTCCCGGGCACTACTCCACCCCGGGGCAGAATTTATCCTCTCTCTGCCCCAGAGACTCTTGCCATGTCTGAATACGTCCAGGAGAATCTAAAAAAGGGCTTTATCCGTAAATCCTCCTCTCCTGCCGGAGCCGGATTTTTCTTTGTGTCCAAAAAAGATGGCTCTCTACGTCCTTGCATTGACTACCGCGGACTTAATAAAATCACGGTTAAGAACCGCTACCCCTTACCCCTCATCTCTGAACTCTTTGATCGCCTCCAAGGTGCCCACATCTTTACTAAATTGGACTTAAGAGGCGCCTATAACCTCATCCGCATCAGAGAGGGGGATGAGTGGAAAACAGCATTTAACACCAGAGATGGACACTTTGAGTATCTGGTCATGCCCTTTGGCCTGTGCAACGCCCCTGCTGTCTTCCAAGACTTTGTTAATGAAATTTTTCGTGATCTGTTATACTCCTGTGTTGTTGTA
The DNA here is from genome assembly GCF_029499605.1 of Hyla sarda. Taxonomy (NCBI): domain Eukaryota; kingdom Metazoa; phylum Chordata; class Amphibia; order Anura; family Hylidae; genus Hyla; species Hyla sarda. Next base: position 190,237,115 of record NC_079197.1, on the reverse strand, counting down.
TATCTTGATGATATCCTAATTTTTTCGGCCAATCTAGAAGAACACCGCCAGCATGTCCGTATGGTTCTTCAGAGACTTCGTGACAATCAACTCTATGCTAAAATTGAGAAATGTCTGTTTGAATGCCAATCTCTTCCTTTTCTAGGATACTTGGTCTCTGGCCAGGGACTACAAATGGATCCAGATAAACTCTCTGCCGTCTTAGATTGGCCACGCCCCTCCGGACTCCGTGCCATCCAATGTTTTTTGGGGTTCGCCAATTATTACAGGCAATTTATTCCACATTTTTCTACCATTGTGGCTCCTATTGTGGCTTTAACCAAAAAAAATGCCGATCCCAAGTCTTGGCCTCCTCAAGCGGAAGACGCCTTTAAACGACTCAAGTCTGCCTTCTCTTCGGCTCCCGTGCTCTCCAGACCTGACCCATCTAAACCCTTCCTATTGGAGGTTGATGCCTCCTCAGTGGGAGCTGGAGCTGTCCTTCTACAAAAAAACTCTTCCGGGCATGCTGTTACTTGTGGGTTTTTTTCTAGGACCTTCTCTCCGGCGGAGAGGAACTACTCCATCGGGGATCGAGAGCTTCTAGCCATTAAATTAGCACTTGAGGAATGGAGGCATCTGCTAGAGGGATCAAGATTTCCAGTTATTATTTACACCGATCACAAGAACCTCTCATACCTCGAGTCTGCCCAACGGCTGAATCCTCGTCAGGCCAGGTGGTCTCTGTTCTTTGCCCGATTTAATTTTGAAATTCACTTTCGGCCTGCTGATAAGAACATTAGGGCCGATGCTCTCTCTCGTTCCTCAGATGCTTCTGAAATTGAACTCTCCCCTCAACACATCATTCCTCCTGACTGCCTGATTTCCACTTCTCCAGCCTCCATCAGGCAAACTCCTCCAGGAAAGACCTTTGTTTCTCCACGCCAACGCCTCGGAATCCTCAAATGGGGTCACTCCTCCCATCTCGCAGGTCATGCGGGCATCAAGAAATCTGTGCAACTCATCTCTCGCTTCTATTGGTGGCCGACTCTAGAGACTGATGTGGTGGACTTTGTGCGAGCCTGCACTATCTGTGCCCGGGATAAGACTCCTCGCCAGAAGCCCGCTGGTTTTCTTCTTCCTCTGCCTGTTCCCGAACAACCTTGGTCTCTGATTGGTATGGATTTTATTACTGACTTACCCCCATCCCATGGCAACACTGTTATTTGGGTGGTCGTTGATCGATTCTCCAAAATGGCACATTTCATCCCTCTTCCTGGTCTTCCTTCAGCGCCTCAGTTGGCTAAACAATTTTTTCTACACATTTTTCGTCTTCACGGGTTGCCTACGCAGATCGTCTCGGATAGAGGCGTCCAATTTGTGTCTAAATTCTGGAGGGCTCTCTGTAAACAACTCAAGATTAAATTAAATTTTTCTTCTGCATACCATCCTCAATCCAATGGACAAGTAGAAAGAATTAACCAGATCTTGGGTGACTATTTACGACATTTTGTTTCCTCCCGCCAGGATGACTGGGCAGATCTTCTACCTTGGGCCGAATTCTCGTATAATTTCAGAATCTCTGAATCTTCCTCCAAATCCCCGTTTTTCGTGGTGTACGGCCGTCACCCTCTTCCCCCCCTCCCTACCCCCTTGCCCTCTGGTCTGCCCGCTGTGGATGAAATTTCTCGTGATCTTTCCATCATATGGAGAGAGACCCAAAATTCTCTCTTACAGGCTTCTTCACGCATGAAGAGATTCGCGGATAAGAAAAGAAGAGCTCCTCCCATTTTTTCCCCTGGAGACAAGGTATGGCTCTCCGCCAAATATGTCCGCTTCCGTGTCCCTAGCTATAAGTTGGGACCACGCTATCTTGGTCCTTTCAAGATTTTGCGCCAGATTAATCCTGTCTCTTACAAACTTCT
>NC_079197.1:190230211-190232711 GCF_029499605.1 Hyla sarda | reverse complement strand
GACCCGGCCATTTTTTGAACATCTGACCACTGTCACTTTAAGCATTAATAACTCTGGAATGCTTTTACCTTTCATTCTGATTCCGAGATTGTTTTTTCGTGACATATTCTACTTTATGTTAGTGATAAAGTTTTGTCGATACTTGCATCATTTCTTGGTGAAAAATTCCAAAATTTGATGAAAAAATTGAAAATTTTACATTTTTTTTACTTTGAAGCTCACTGCTTGTAAGGAAAATGGATATTCCAAATAAATTATACATTGATTCACATATACAATATGTCTACTTTATGTTTGCATCATAAAATTGACATGTTTTTACTTTTGGAAGACACCAGAGGGCTTCAAAGTTCAGCAGCAATTTTCCAATTTTTCACAAAATTTTCAAAATCAGAATTTTTCAGGGACCAGTTCAGTTTTGAAGTGGATTTGAAGGTCCTTCATATTAGAAATACCCCACAAATGACCCCATTATAAAAACTGCACCCCTCAAAGTATTCAAAATGACATTCAGTAAGTGTGTTAACCCTTTAGGTGTTTCACAGGAATAGCAGCAAAGTGAAGGAGAAAATTCAAAATCTTCATTTTTTACACTCGCATGTTCTTGTAGACCCAGTTTTTGAATTTTTACAAGGGGTAATAGATGAAAAATCCCCCCAAAATTTGTAACCCAATTTCTCTCGAGTAAGGAAATACCTCATATGTGTATGTCAAGTGTTCGGCGGGTGCACTAGAGGGCACAGAAGGGAAGGAGCGACAATAGGATTTTGGAGAGGGAATTTTGCTGAAATGGTTTTTGGGGGGCATGTCACATTTAGGAAGCCCCTATGGTGCCAGAACAGCAGAAAACCCCAACATGGCATACCATTTTGGAAACTAGACCCCTCAAGGCACGTAACAAGGGGTCCAGTGAGCCTTAACACCCCACAGGTGTTTGACGACTTTTCGTTAAAGTCGGATGTGTAAATGAAAAAAAAAATTTTTTCACTAAAGTGCAGTTTTTCCCCCAAATTTACCATTTTTACAAAGGGTAATGGGAGAAAATGCCCCCCCAAATTTGTAACCCCATCTCTTCTGAGTATGGAAATACCCCATGTTAGGATGTAAAATGCTTTGCGGGCAAACTACAATGCTCAGAAGAGAAGGAGTCACATTTGGCTTTTTGAAAGCAACTTTTGCTGAAATGGTTTTTTGGGGGCATGTCGCATTTAGGAAGCCCCTGTGGTGCCAGAACAGCAAAAAATACCCACATGGCATACTATTTTGGAAACTACACCCCTCAAGGAACGTAACAAGGGGTCCGCTGAGCCTTAACACCCCACAGGTGTTTGACGACTTTTCGTTAAATTTGGATGTGTAAATGAAAAATTTTTTTTTTTTTACTAAAATGCAGTTTTTTCCCAAAATTTTACATTTTTACAAGGGGTAATAGGTGAAAATGACCCCCAAAATGTGTAACCCCATTTCTTCTGAGTATGGAAATACCCCATGTTAGGACGTAAAATGCTCTGCTGGCGAACTACAATGCTCAGAAGAGGAGGAGCGCCATTGAGCTTTTGGAAAGAGAATTAGTTTGGAATGGTAGTCAGGGGCCATGTGCGTTTACAAAGCCCCCCGTGGTGCCAGAACAGTGGAACCCCCCACATGTGACCCTATTTTGGAAACTACACCCCTCACAGAATTTAATAAGGGGTGCAGTGAGTATTTACACCCCACAGGACTTTGGAACAGTGGGCTGTGCAAATGAAAAAGTTTATTTTTCATTTTTACGGACCACTGTTCCAAAAATCTGTCAGACATCTGTGGGGCGTAAATTCTCAATGTACCCCTTATTACATTACGTGAGGGGTGTAGTTTCCAAAATGGGGTCACATGTGTCGGGGGTCCATTGTTCTGGCACTATGGGGGCTTTGTAAACACATGTGGCCTTCAATGCCGGACAAATTTTCTCTACAAAATCCCAATGGCGCTCCTTCTCTTCTGAGCATTGTAGTTCGCCCGCAGAGCACTTTAAATTCACATATGGGGTATGTTCTTACTCAGAAGAGATGGGTTTACAAATTTGGGGGGGCTTTTTTCCTATTTCCCGATGTGAAAATGAAAAATTTAGGGTAACACCAGCATTTTAGTGAAAAAATATAATTTTTTTCATTTTCCCATCCAACTTTAATGAAAATTCGTCAAACACCTGTGGGGTGTTCAGGCTCACTATACCCCTTGTCACGTTCGGTGAGGGGTGTAGTTTCCAAAATGGGGTCACATGTGGGTATTTTTTTTTGCGTTTGTCAGAACCGCTGTAAAATCAGCCACCCCTGTGCAAATCACCAATTTAGGCCTCAAATGTACATGGTGCACTCTCACTCCTGAGCCTTATTGTGTGCCCGCAGAGCATTTTACGCCCACATATGGGGTATTTCTGTACTCAGGAGAAATTGCGTTACAAATTTTGGGGGTCTTTTTTTCCTTTTACCACTTGTGGAAATAAAAAGTATGGGGCAAC
>NC_079197.1:190185211-190225211 GCF_029499605.1 Hyla sarda | reverse complement strand
TTTGGTATTTTATTTCCTGTAAGGTTAACATCAAGATTTCCTGACAAAAAATGAATAAATAAATAACTAAATAAATAAAACATCCCGTCAACATGCTGCAGTTTGTGAAAACACAATTTAGCGGGCATGGCGTTTTTGGGGGCATTTTTGACAAAGGGTAATCCCGGTGTTAAAGAAAAAAATATTTGCTCCAATCTTTTTCATTCAAAAATGTTCACCTTTTTGCAGATTTTATTTTGCTTTTACAATTTTTTTAAGTGGGTGGGGCTTATTAGGATAGGCGTGGTCACCCACAGCTGTAGCTTTATTATATTTTTGCACCACATATTGATGTTAATCTGAAGTATAAATGATCTGCATTAAGTTTAGTCCAAAGGTTCACAGAAGCCAAAGACTCGCCAAATATATAATAGGCGAATATGTCTTAGTAGAGTTAAGGGGTAACTGACGGATGGATGAACCCCAGTGACCTGAATATACAGGCAGGACGTGCGGTTGATCCTGAGAAGAATGATGTATTCCTTACCCCAATCCGTTTAGCCGTTCCCCAGATATAGTACAATCTCATAATATGCAAATTAACTTTTAACTGCACTGTAGGCGGAGCTAAAGACCATGTGCACCTCTGACCCCGCCCCCTGGATCCTGTCTGTGCCATCAGGAGATAGAGATACATATTAATGAGCTGCTGGAGGGAATGGGGCACAGGGGTGGAGTCAGAGATGCACAAAGTTTTTAGCTCCACCTCCAGTGCAGTTAAAAGTAAATTTGCATATTACGAGATTGTGCTTTATCTGGGGAACGGCTGAACAGATTGGGATAAGGAATACATCATTCTTCTCAGGATCGCCCGCACGTCCCGCCTTTATATTCAGGTCAGTGGGGTTCATCCATGTCGTTGACGTCATAGCCATGATGGCCGCCATGATTACATTTCAGAATATAAGGTATTAAAAAAGCGATTCAAGACAAGAGTTGGGCAAATTCTCTCCATTGGGATTCTGTATATAATACAGCAGCTAACGGGGTGACTCCATGAACGGCGGCGATGTGTGCGGTCGCCAAAAGCGAATGCGACTTGGTATCCTGGAGATTCTATCAGACTCCACCCCCTTTCTACATGTCGCGGTTTTTCGTGCTGCATGCGGTTCTCTTCTTACATGGAGGGGACAGTCCATGGCCCCGTTTTACCACAGTGCGCGGATCCCACACATCTTGTTCTCGTATTTCTCCCTTTCTGATAAGAATCTCTTTGGCGCCGTAAATCACAGACTTCATTACAGACGGCGAATCACTTTTTTGTCCTAAGTAGAAAACGTCGGAAGCTTATTATTTTTCTTTTTAAGAGCTCCTTATATTTCTAAAGATTAAAATAAAAGTCCTCAAACTCCAGACATCACCATAGCAACCTCAAAGAGTGGCGGCCATGTTACCCGCCAAATCGCCGCATCCCCTCCCGACCTGGATAAAGAGAGAGAAGAGAAATGTATTCATTTTATGTTATTTATATGAACACTATATTCTTTATGGATACACAGGGGGTATCACACAGGATAGGCTTAGATACATGAACTCTGAAGACAGTATCACCTGGGATAGACTTAGATACAGTAACTTAAAAGGCAGTATCACACAATACAGGCTTATATACATTAATTTAGAAGACAGTATCACACAGGACAGGCTTAGATACATTAACTCAGAAGACAGTATCACCCAGGATAGACTTAGATACATTAACTCAGAAGACAGTATCACCCATGATAGGCTTAGATACATTACCTCAGAAGACAGTATCACCCAGGATAGACTTAGATACAGTAACTTGGAAGGCAGTATCACTTAGGATAGGTTTAGATACATTAACCCAGAAGAGAGTAACACATAGGATAGGTTTAGATACATTAACCCAGAAGAGAGTAACACATAGGATAGGCTGATTAGGAGATAGTATCAAACAAGATAACATTAGATACTGCAGCTGAGAAGACAGTATCACACATATTAGGATTAGATACTGCAGATGAGAAGACATTATCACACATCTAAGAATTAGATACTGCATATGAGAAGACAGTATCACACATATAAGGATTAGATACTGCAGCTGAGAAGACAGTATCACACATCTAAGAATTAGATACTGCATATGAGAAGACAGTATCACACATATAAGGATTAGATACTGCAGCTGAGAAGACAGTATCACACATATAAGGATTAGATACTGCAGCTGAGAAGACAGTATCACACATATAAGGATTAGATACTGCATATGAGAAGACAGTATCACACATTTTAGGATTATATACTGCAGCTGGGAAGACAGTATCACACATGTTAGGATTAGATACTACAGCTGAGAAGACAGTATCACACATATAAGGATTATATACTGCAGCTGAGAAGACAGTATCACACATTTTAGGATTATATACTGCAGCTGAGAAGACAGTATCACACATGTTAGGATTAGATACTGCAGCTGAGAAGACAGTATCACACATGTTAGAATTAGATACTACAGCTGAGAAGACAGTATCACACATGTTAGGATTAGATACTACAGCTGAGAAGACAGTATCACACATGTTAGAATTAGATACTACAGCTGAGAAGACAGTATCACACATGTTAGGATTAGATACTACAGCTGAGAAGACAGTATCACACATGTTAGGATTAGATACTACAGCTGAGAAGACAGTATCACACATGTTAGGATTAGATACTGCAGCTGAGAAGACAGTATCACACATGTTAGGATTATATACTACAGCTGAGAAGACAGTATCACACATGTTAGGATTATATACTACAGCTGAGAAGACAGTATCACACATGTTAGGATTAGATACTGCAGCTGAGAAGACAGTATCACACATGTTAGAATTAGATACTACAGCTGAGAAGACAGTATCACACATGTTAGGATTAGATACTACAGCTGAGAAGACAGTATCACACATGTTAGGATTATATACTACAGCTGAGAAGACAGTATCACACATGTTAGGATTAGATACTGCAGCTGAGAAGACAGTATCACACATGTTAGAATTAGATACTGCAGCTGAGAAGACAGTATCACACATGTTAGGATTAGATACTACAGCTGAGAAGACAGTATCACACATGTTAGGATTAGATACTACAGCTGAGAAGACAGTATCACACATGTTAGGATTAGATACTGCAGCTGAGAAGACAGTATCACACATGTTAGGATTATATACTACAGCTGAGAAGACAGTATCACACATGTTAGGATTAGATACTACAGCTGAGAAGACAGTATCACACATGTTAGGATTAGATACTACAGCTGAGAAGACAGTATCACACGTTAGGATTAGATACTACAGCTGAGAAGACAGTATCACACATGTTAGGATTATATACTACAGCTGAGAAGACAGTATCACACATGTTAGGATTATATACTACAGCTGAGAAGACAGTATCACACATGTTAGGATTAGATACTACAGCTGAGAAGACAGTATCACACATGTTAGGATTAGATACTACAGCTGAGAAGACAGTATCACACGTTAGGATTAGATACTACAGCTGAGAAGACAGTATCACACATGTTAGGATTAGATACTACAGCTGAGAAGACAGTATCACACATGTTAGGATTAGATACTGCAGCTGAGAAGACAGTATCACACATGTTAGGATTAGATACTACAGCTGAGAAGACAGTATCACACATGTTAGGATTAGATACTACAGCTGAGAAGACAGTATCACACATGTTAGGATTAGATACTACAGCTGAGAAGACAGTATCACACATGTTAGGATTAGATACTACAGCTGAGAAGACAGTATCACACATGTTAGGATTAGATAGGTGCACGTCCCTTTAAATAAATCTACACCTGCCATGAGTTGGAGGCCACACCTACACTAGTTTAGCCACACCTACTATTTTCAGGATTCTGAATGTTTGCGCAGATTTGCTGCACTCAGTAATGTAGGTCATAACAAGGCGCTAATACAGGCATCTGTTTATATATAATGTATATACAGTATAATGTATTTGTAATTCATTACTGGTCTATATATAATGTATATCCGATTACTGGTGTATATATGATGTATATATGATGTATATATGATGTATATATGGTGTCTATACGATTACTGGTCTATATATGATGTATATATGATGTATATATGATGTATATATGGTGTCTATACGATTACTGGTCTATATATGATGTATATATGGTGTCTATACGATTACTGGTCTATATATGACGTATATCCGATTACTGGTGTATATATGATGTATATATGGTGTCTATACGATTACTGGTCTATATATGATGTATATCCGATTACTGGTGTATATATGATGTATATATGGTGTCTATACGATTACTGGTCTATATATGACGTATATCCGATTACTGGTGTATATATGATGTATATATGGTGTCTATACGATTACTGGTCTATATATGATGTATATCCGATTACTGGTGTATATATGATGTATATATGGTGTCTATACGATTACTGGTCTATATATGATGTATATCCGATTACTGGTCTATATATAATGTATATATGATGTATATCCGATTACTGGTCTATATATGATGTATATATGGTGTCTATACGATTACTGGTCTATATATGATGTATATCCGATTACTGGTCTATATATGATGTATATATGATGTATATATGATGTATATATGGTGTCTATACGATTACTGGTCTATATATGATGTATATATGGTGTCTATACGATTACTGGTGTATATATGATGTATATATGGTGTCTATACAATTACTGGTCTATATATGATGTATATCCGATTACTGGTGTATATATGATGTATATATGATGTATATATGATGTATATATGGTGTCTATACGATTACTGGTCTATATATGATGTATATATGGTGTCTATACGATTACTGGTCTATATATGATGTATATATGGTGTCTATACAATTACTGGTCTATATATGATGTATATCCGATTACTGGTCTATATATGATGTATATCCGATTACTGGTCTATATATGATGTATATCCGATTACTGGTCTATATATGATGTATATATGATGTATATATGGTGTCTATACGATTACTGGTCTATATATGATGTATATATGGTGTCTATACGATTACTGGTCTATATATGATGTATATCCGATTACTGGTGTATATATGATGTATATATGATGTATATATGGTGTCTATACGATTACTGGTCTATATATGATGTATATCCGATTACTGGTGTATATAATGTATATATGGTGTCTATACAATTACTGGTCTATATATGATGTATATCCGATTACTGGTGTATATAATGTATATATGGTGTCTATACAATTACTGGTCTATATATGATGTATATCCGATTACTGGTCTATATATGATGTATATATGGTGTCTATACGATTACTGGTCTATATATGATGTATATCCGATTACTGGTGTATATATGATGTATATATGGTGTCTATACAATTACTGGTCTATATATGATGTATATATGATGTATATATGATGTATATATGATGTATAAATGATGTATATCCGATTACAGGTCTATATATGATGTATATCCGATTACTGGTCTATATATGATGTATATCCGATTACTGGTCTATATATGATGTATATCCGATTACAGGTCTATATATGATGTATATCCGATTACTGGTCTATATATGATGTATATCCGATTACAGGTCTATATATGATGTATATCCGATTACTGGTCTATATATGATGTATATCCGATTACAGGTCTATATATGATGTATATCCGATTACTGGTCTATATATGATGTATATCCGATTACAGGTCTATATATGATGTATATCCGATTACTGGTCTATATATGATGTATATCCGATTACAGGTCTATATATGATGTATATCCGATTACTGGTCTATATATGATGTATATATGGTGTCTATACGATTACTGGTCTATATATGATGTATATCCGATTACTGGTGTATATATGATGTATATATGATGTATATATGATGTATATATGGTGTCTATACAATTACTGGTCTATATATGATGTATATCCGATTACTGGTGTATATATGATGTATATATGGTGTCTATACAATTACTGGTCTATATATGATGTATATCCGATTACTGGTCTATATATGATGTATATCCGATTACTGGTCTATATATGATGTATATCCGATTACTGGTCTATATATGATGTATATATGATGTATATATGGTGTCTATACGATTACTGGTCTATATATGATGTATATCCGATTACTGGTCTATATATAATGTATATATGATGTATATATGATGTATATCCGATTACTGGTCTATATATAATGTATATATGATGTATATATGATGTATATCCGATTACTGGTCTATATATAATGTATATATGGTGTATATACGATTACTGGTCTATATATAATGTATATATGATGTATATACGATTACTGGTCTATATATGATGTATATCCGATTACTGGTCTATATATAATGTATATATGATGTATATCCGATTACTGGTCTATATATGATGTATATCCGATTACTGGTCTATATATAATGTATATATGATGTATATCCGATTACTGGTCTATATATGATGTATATATGGTGTCTATACGATTACTGGTCTATATATGATGTATATCCGATTACTGGTGTATATATGATGTATATATGATGTATATATGGTGTCTATACGATTACTGGTCTATATATGATGTATATCCGATTACTGGTGTATATATGATGTATATCCGATTACTGGTCTATATATGATGTATATCCGATTACTGGTCTATATATGATGTATATATGATGTATATATGATGTATATATGGTGTCTATACGATTACTGGTCTATATATGATGTATATCCGATTACTGGTGTATATATGATGTATATCCGATTACTGGTGTATATATAATGTATATATGGTGCCTATACAATTACTGGTCTATATATGATGTATATCCGATTACTGGTGTATATATGATGTATATATGATGTATATCCGATTACTGGTCTATATATAATGTATATATGGTGTCTATACGATTACTGGTCTATATATGATGTATATCCGATTACTGGTGTATATATGATGTATATATGATGTATATATGGTGTCTATACAATTACTGGTCTATATATGATGTATATCCGATTACTGGCGTATATATGATGTATATATGATGTATATCCGATTACTGGTCTATATATGATGTATATATGGTGTCTATACAATTACTGGTCAATATATGATGTATATCCGATTACTGGTCTATATATAATGTATATATGATGTATATCCGATTACTGGTCTATATATAATGTATATATGGTGTATATATGATTACTGGTCTATATATAATGTATATATGATGTATATCCGATTACTGGTCTATATATGATGTATATCCGATTACTGGTCTATATATAATGTATATATGATGTATATCCGATTACTGGTCTATATATGATGTATATATGGTGTCTATACGATTACTGGTCTATATATGATGTATATCCGATTACTGGTGTATATATGATGTATATATGGTGTCTATACAATTACTGGTCTATATATGATGTATATATGATGTATATATGATGTATAAATGATGTATATCCGATTACAGGTCTATATATGATGTATATCCGATTACTGGTCTATATATGATGTATATATGGTGTCTATACGATTACTGGTCTATATATGATGTATATATGGTGTCTATACAATTACAGGTCTATATATGATGTATATCCGATTACTGGTCTATATATGATGTATATATGGTGTCTATACAATTACTGGTCTATATATGATGTATATCCGATTACTGGTGTATATATGATGTATATATGGTGTCTATACAATTACTGGTCTATATATGATGTATATATGGTGTATATATAATGTATATATGATGTATATCCGATTACTTATGTATATATGGTGTATATATGATTGCTGGTGTATATATGATTGCTATATATATGGTGTATATATGATTGCTGGTGTATATATGATTGCTATATATAAATGGTGTATATATGTTTTCCCCCATGCTACGTGTGACCTTCTCCCTTTTTCGCGGGCCGTCTTCCTATTCTCTGCCCTGGACCTTCAGGTTTTGCACAATCTTACGATACTTCCTCACGGATGCCGCCATTTAGCATAATTGAATACTTTGTTGTATAACCACTCGGTATTTTTATCACAATTCAGTGTATAATTATAGTAAACGCTCGGTGATTGTGTGTATATCGCCGCTCCCATGGGTTATAGCATCGCTGAGCGGCAGATAGCGTGCCAAATCCTGCACTCTCTATAATTACCGGAGACGGGCACCATAGGCCCTCATTTATATGTTAACCTTACACTTCCTTCTCAACCCTCTGTAATGTGGTAGACGAGGATGAGTAGACAGGTGGGGGCTGGACGGACATGTACAGATACTGGACCCACCACTGACCATCAACCTGCTGTAATACAGTAGACGAGGATGAGTAGACAGGTGGGGGCCAGACGGACATGTACAGATACTGGACCCACCACTGACCATCAACCTGCTGTAATACAGTAGACGAGGATGAGTAGACAGGTGGGGGCCGGACGGACATGTACAGATACTGGACCCACCACTGACCATCAACCTGCTGTAATACGGTAGACGAGGATGAGTAGACAGGTGGGGGCCGGACGGACATGTACAGATACTGGACCCACCACTGACCATCAACCTGCTGTAATACAGTAGACGAGGATGAGTAGACAGGTGGGGGCCGGACGGACATGTAGAGATACTGGACCCACCACTGACCATCAACCTGCTGTAATACAGTAGACGAGGATGAGTAGACAGGTGGGGGCCGGACGGACATATACAGATACTGGACCCACCACTGACCATCAACCTGCTGTAATATGGTAGACGAGGATGAGTAGACAGGTGGGGGCCGGACGGACATGTACATATACTGGACCCACCACTGACCATCAACCTGCTGTAATGTGGTAGACGAGGATAAGTAGACAGGTGGGGGCCGGACGGACATGTACAGATACTGGACCCACCACTGACCATCAACCTGCTGTAATATGGTAGACGAGGATGAGTAGACAGGTGGGGGACGGCTGGACATGTACAGATACTGGACCCACCACTGACCATCAACCTGCTGTAATGTGGTAGACGAGGATGAGTAGACAGGTGGGGGCCGGACGGACATGTAGAGATACTGGACCCACCACTGACCATCAACCTGCTGTAATGTGGTAGACGAGGATGAGTAGACAGGTGGGGGCCGGACGGACATGTACAGATACTGGACCCACCACTGACCATCAACCTGCTGTAATACAGTAGACGAGGATGAGTAGACAGGTGGGGGCCGGACGGACATGTAGAGATACTGGAACCACCACTGACCATCAACCTGCTGTAATACGGTAGACGAGGATGAGTAGACTGGTGGGGGCCGGACGGACATGTACAGATACTGGACCCACCACTGACCATCAACCTGCTGTAATACGGTAGACGAGGATGTGTAGACAGGTGGGGGCCGGACGGACATGTACGGATACTGGACCCACCACTGACCATCAACCTGCTGTAATACGGTAGATGAGGATGAGTAGACAGATGGGGGCCGGACGGACATGTACGGATACTGGACCCACCACTGACCATCAACCTGCTGTAATACGGTAGACGAGGATGAGTAGACAGGTGGGGGCCGGACGGACATGTACAGATACTGGACCCACCACTGACCATCAACCTGCTGTAATACAGTAGACGAGGATGAGTAGACAGGTGGGGGCCGGACGGACATGTAGAGATACTGGACCCACCACTGACCATCAACCTGCTGTAATGTGGTAGACGAGGATGAGTAGACAGGTGGGGGCCGGACGGACATGTATGGATACTGGACCCACCACTGACCATCAACCTGCTGTAATACGGTAGACGAGGATGAGTAGACAGGTGGGGGCCGGACGTACATGTATGGATACTGGACCCACCACTGACCATCAACCTGCTGTAATACGGTAGACGAGGATGAGTAGACAGGTGGGGGCCGGACGGACATGTACGGATACTGGACCCACCACTGACCATCAACCTGCTGTAATACAGTAGATGAGGATGAGTAGACAGATGGGGGCCGGACGGACATGTACGGATACTGGACCCACCACTGACCATCAACCTGCTGTAATACAGTAGACGAGGATGTGTAGACAGGTGGGGACCGGACGGACATATACAGATACTGGACCCACCACTGACCATCAACCTGCTGTAATACAGTAGACGAGGATGTGTAGACAGGTGGGGCCGCAGCCTCATGTACATATACTGGACCCACCACTGACCATCAACCTTCTGTAATGTGGTAGACAAGTTTGAGTAGACAGGTGGGGGCCAGAGCATCATGTACAGATCCTGGACCCATCACTGACCTGGAATAACTAACCTAATGTTCCTATGTGACCCCAAAACCTTTTGTTAGTGAAGAAGTTTAAGCATTCATGGGATAAGCATAAGGCTATCCTTCATATAACATATGAATAGGCATAAGGCTATCCTTCATATAAGATAGGGATAGGTAAAAGGCTATCCTTCTTATAAGATAGAGATAGGTATAAGGCTATCCTTCATATAAGATAGAGATACGTATAAGGCTATCCTTCATAAAAGATAGAGATAGGTATAAGACTATACTTTATATAAGATAGAGATAGGTATAAGGCTATCCTTCATATAAGATAGAGATAGGTATAAGGCTATCCTTCATATAAGATAGAGATAGGCATAAGGCTATCATTCATATAAGATAGGGATAAGTATAAGGCTATCCTTCATATAAGATAGAGATAGGTATAAGGCTATACTTCATATAAGATAGAGATAGGTATAAGGCTATCCTTCATATAAGATAGGGATTTACATAAGGCTATCCTTCATATAAGATAGAGATATGTATAAAGCTATCCTTCATATAAGATAGAGATATGTATAAAGCTATCCTTCATATAAGATAAATATAGGTATAAGGCTATCCTTCATATAAGATAGAGATAGGCATAAGGTTATCCTTCATATAAGATAGAGATAGGCATAAGGTTATCCTTCATATAAGATAGAGATAGGCATAAGGCTATCCTTCATATAAGATAGAGATAGGCATAAGGTTATCCTTCATATAGGATAGAGATAAGCATAAGGCTATCCTTCATATAAGATAGAGATAGGCATAAGGTTATCCTTTATATAAGATAGAAATAGGCATAAGGCTATCCTTCATATAAGATAGAGATAGGCATAAGGCTATCCTTCATATAAGATAGAGATAGGTATAAGGCTATCCTTCATATAAGATAGGGATAGATATAAGGATATCCTTCATATAAGATAGAGATAGGTATAAGGTTATCCTTCATATAAGATAGAGATAGGTATAAGGTTATCCTTTATATAAGATAGGGATAGACATGAGGCTTTACTTTATATAGGATAGAGATAGATATAATGCTATCCTTAATAAAATATAAGAAATATTATTATTTTAGTAAAAAAATATATATATATTACTTTTATTATTTTTATGACTATTATTTATTTATTTTTCCTCCATAAACTGAATAAACTCTGTGTCCGTGTCTTTTCTGTCTTCAGTGTCCGTGTCCTCTGTATCCTCTGTGTCCATGTCCTCTGTCCGTATCCTCTGTGTCCATGTCCTCTGTCTGTATCCTCTGTGTTCTCTATGTCCTTGTCCTCTGTGTCCGTGTCCTCTGTATCTTCTGTGTCTGTGTCCTCTGTGTCAATATCCTCTGTGTCCATGTCCTCTTTGTCAGTATCCTCTGTATCTTCTCTGTCTGTGTCCTCAGTATCCTCTGTGTCCATGTCCTCTGTGTCCGTGTCCTCTGTGTCAATATCCTCTGTGTCCATGTCCTCTGTGTCAGTGTCCTCTGTATCCTTTGTGTCCGTGTCCTCTGTGTCCGTGTCCTCTGCATCTGTGTCCTCAGTATCCTCTGTGTCCATGTCCTCTGTCCGTGTCCTCTGTATCCTCTGTGTCCATGTCCTCTGTCCGTGTCCTCTGTATCCTCTGTGTTCTTTATGTCCTTTTCCTCTGTGTCCGTGTCCTCTGTGTCAATATCCTCTGTGTCCATGTCCTCTGTGTCAGTGTCCTCTGTATCCTCTTTGTCCGTGTCCATGTCCTCTGTATCCTCTGTGTCCTCTTTGTCCATGTCCTCTGTTTCAGTGTCCTCTGTGTCAATATCCTCTGTGTCCATGTCCTCTGTGTCAGTGTCCTCTGTATTCTCTGTGTCCTCTTTGTCCGTGTCCTCTGAGTCCGTGTCCTCTGCGTCTGTGTCCTCAGTATCCTCTGTGTCCATGTCCTCTGTCCGTGTCCTCTGTATCCTCTGTGTTCTTTATGTCCTTGTCCTCTGTGTCTGTGTCCTTTGTATATTCTGTGTCCTCAGCATCCTCTGTGTTAGTGTCCTCTGTATCCTGTGTTCTCTGTGTAATTGTCCTCTGTGTCCGTGTCCTCTGTATCTTCTGTGACTGTGTCCTCAGTATCCTCTGTGTCAGTGTCCTCTGTGTTCATGTCCTCTGTGTCAGTGACCTCTGTATCCTCTGTGTCCTCTTTGTCCGTGTCCTCTGTGTCCGTGTCATCAGTGTCTGTGTCCTCAGTATCCTCTGTGTCGGTGTCCTCTGTGTCCATGTCCTCTGTATCCTCTGTGTCCATGTCCTTTATATTCTCTTTGTCTGAATCCCCTTTGTCCGTGTCCTCTGTGTCCGTGTCTTCTGTATCCTCTGTGTCCATGTCCTCTTTGTCCTCTGTGTCCGTGTCCTCCTCACACACTGCTCTTATGTTTTGTTCTATCTCGGAACCCTGGAATATTTTAGGAGAGGAGTATGGTAATGGGAAGGGGGGAGGGGATGACTTGTCCCCAATGATGTGGGCAGGGTTATAACGTGAGGTGGAGGATGGAGAGATGAGTTGCGCAGTGGTGGGAGCAGGTACTTTATCAGCACAGAGTATTTCAGGAGTGTGCTGATCATGTGGGGGCGTGACCTGTCATGTGATGATGTTAGTGAGGGGAGGGCTCGGTAGTGACTGACAAATGGAAGGTCATGGTTTCTGCTCGTAGAGATCCGTGACCATGTGACCTGTATCTCAGTGATTATTGATACATTGTATTTCTCTCGATACAGATGAGCACGGTGAAGATGCTGCGGCCGCGTCTGAACGGGATCCTATTCAAGTTGACCTTTGAGGAGCAGATAAGTAACATCAGGCCGGACATCATAGCGGTGACGCTGGCCTGCGAGGAGCTCAAGAAGAGCGAGAACTTCAAGAAAGTCTTAGAACTGATCCTACTGGTGGGAAACTACATGAACTCTGGATCCAGAAACGCCAAATCCCTCGGGTATAACATCAGCTTCCTCTGCAAGGTATGATGGGATAGAATTCAGCTCTATGGGAGACCCCCAGGTGCACAGGGGGACACATAGTATAAGTCTGTGCAGGAAATATAGATATAAATATACTTCCTGTATTCTGTCCCACCCCCACACTTCCTGTATTCTGTCCCACCCCCACACTTCCTGTATTCTGTCCCACCCCCACACTTCCTGTATTCTGTCCCACCCCCACACATCCTGTATTCTGTCCCACCCCCACACTTCCTGTATTCTGTCCCACCCCCACACTTCCTGTATTCTGTCGCACCCCCACACATCCTGTATTCTGTCCCACCCCCACACTTCCTGTATTTTGTCCAACCCCCACACTTCCTGTATTATTTCCCATTCCCACACTTCCTGTATTTTGTCCCACCCCCACACTTTCTGTATTTTGTCCCACCCCCACACATCCTGTATTCTGTCCCACCCCCACACTTCCTGTATTTTGTCCCACCCCACACTTCCTGTATTTTGTCCCACCCCCACACATCCTGTATTCTGTCCCACCCCCACACTTCCTGTATTTTGTCCCACCCCACACTTCCTGTATTTTGTCCCACCCCCACACATCCTGTATTCTGTCCCACCCCCACACTTCCTGTATTTTGTCCCACCCCCACACTTCCTGTATTTTGTCCCACCCCCACACATCCTGTATTCTGTCCCACCCCCACACTTCCTGTATTTTTTCCCACTCCCACACTTCCTGTATTTTGTCCCCCCCCACACTTCCTGTATTTTGTCCTGCCTCCACACTTCCTGTATTATTTCCCACTCCCACACTCCCTGTACTTTGTCCCACCCCCACACTTCCTGTATTTTGTCCCACCCCCACACATCCTGTATTCTGTCCCACCCCCACACTTCCTGTATTTTGTCCCACCCCCACACTTCCTGTATTTTGTCCCACCCCCACACTTCCTGTATTTTGTCCCACCCCATACATCCTGTATTCTGTCCCACCCCCACACTTCCTGTATTTTTCCCCACTCCCACACTTCCTGTATTTTGTCCCACCCCCACACTTCCTGTATTTTGTCATGCCTCCAAACTTCCTGTATTTTGTCCTGTCTCCACACTTCCTGTATTATTTCCCACTCCCACACTTCCTGTATTTTGCCTCACCCCCACACTTCCTCTGTTATCTCCCACCCCCACACTTCCTGTACTTTGTCCCACCCCCACACTTTCTGTATTATTTCTCGCCCTCATACTTCCTGTATTCTATCCCACCGCCACACTTCCTGTACTTTGTCCCACCCCCACACTTTCTGTATTATTTCTCGCCCTCACACTTCCTGTATTCTATCCCACCGCCACACTTCCTGTATTTTGTCCCATTCCCACACTTCCTGCATTATTTCTCACCACCACACTTTACTTCCTGTATTATTTCCCGCCCCCACACTTCCTGTATTTTGTCCCACCCTCACACTAACTATATTTTGTCCTGCCCCCATACTTCCTGTATTTTGTCTCACCCCCACACTTCCTGTATTATTTCCCGCCCCCACACTTCCTGTATTTTGTCCCACCCTCACACTTCCCATATTTTGTCCTGTTCCCATACTTCCTGTATTTTGTCCCGCCCCACACTTCCTGTATTTTGTATTTTATTATTTCCTGCCTCCACACTTCCTGTATTTTGTTCCGCCATCAAACTTCCTGTATTATTTCCCATACCCACACTTTCTGTATTATTTCTCACCCCACACTTCCTGTCCTTTGTCTCACCTCCACACTTCTTGAATTTTGTTCCACCCCCACACTTCCTGTATTATTTCTCGCCCTCACACTTCCTGTATTTTGTCCCACCCCCACACTTCCTGTATTCTTTCCCACCGCCACACTTCCTCTATTTTGTCCCACCCCCAAACTTCCTGTATTATTTCCCACCACCACACTTTACTTCCTGCATTATTTCCCATCTCACACTTCCTGTATTTTCTCTAACCCCTACACTTCTTGTATTTTGTCCCACCCCCACACTTCATGTATTATTTCCCACCTCACACTTCTTGTATTTTGTCCCACCCCCACACTTCTTGTATTTTGTCCCGCCCCCACGCTTCCTGCATTCTATCCCACCGCCACATTTCCTCTATTTTGTCCCACCCCCACACTTCCTATATTATTTCCCACCACCACACTTTACTTCCTGTATTATTTCCCGCCCCCACACTTCCTGTATTTTGTCCCCCCTCACTTCCTGTATTATTTCCTGCCCCACACTTCCTGTATATTGTCTTGCCACCAGACTTCCTGTATTATTTCCCATCTCACACTTCCTGTATTTTCTCTCATCCCCTACACTTCTTGTAATTTGTCCCACCCCCACACTTCCTGTATTATTTCCCACCTCACACTTCCTGTATTATCTCTCACCCCCACACTTCTTGTATTTTGTCCCACCCCCACACTTCCTGCATTTTTTCCCGCCCTCACACTTCCTGTATTTTGTCCCACCCCACACTTCCTGTATTTTTTCCCGCCCTCACACTTCCTGTATTTTGTCCCGCCCCCACACTTCATGTATTCTATCCCATCGCCACACTTCCTCTATTTTGTCCCACCTGTATTATTTCCCACCATCACACTTTACTTCCTGTATTATTTCCCACCCCACACTTCCTGTATTTTTTCCCACCCTTACACTTCCTATATTTTGTCTTGCCCCCATACTTCCTGTATTTTGTCCCACCCTCACACTTCCTGTATTATTTCCCACCACCACACTTCCTGTATTATTTCCCACCCCAAACTTCCTGTATTTTGTCCTGCCCCCAGACTTCCTGTATTTTGTCCCGTCCCCAAACTTCCTGTATTATTTCCCATCTCACACTTCCTGTATTTTCTCTCACCCTCACACTTCATGTATTTTGTCCCGCCTCCATACTTCCTGCATTATTTCCCGTCCCCTCACTTCCTGTATTATTTCCTGCCCCCACATTTCATTTTTTTTTCTTGCCTCCACACTTCCTGTATTTTGTCCCCCCCTCACTTCCTGTATTATTTCCTGCCCCCAAACTTCATGTTTATTTTTCTCGCCTCCACACTGCCTGTATTATTTCTCGCTCCAACAATTCCTGTATTATTTCCCGCCACCATACTTCCTGTATTTTCTCTCACCCCCACACTTCTTGTATTTTGTCCCGCCCCCCACACTTCTTGTATTTTGTCCCGCCAACACCCTTCCTGTATTTTGTCCCACCCCCACACTTCCTGTATTATTTCCCGCCACCACACTTCCTGTATTATTTCCCACCCTCACACTTCTTGTATTTTGCTCGATATGCAGAAAAAATTGGAAACACAAAAGGGAAGCTCAACAATGTGCCGTAAAAGTTTTCAGATATAACGAAGACAAAGAGGTGAAAAAAATAAAAATAAAAAAAAAACTTGCTCACCTTCTGGTGTTGTGAAGTGGGCACAACACCATATCGCGCTTGTATCCCGTTGCAAAGGGAATAGTGAAATCAGGGGGTGCAGCTCACACCGTGGCGTCCTGGGATTCCTGGACATCTGGAGAATGCAAGAGGTGAAGATCCCCGGGGCTCCGGTTCACGTGGAAAAAAAGGTGTGTTCGAGCGCTCACTCCTGTAGAATAGCTTGGCTGGAATCGTGGCAGTATAGAAGTAGCCGGACACGGTTAAGGATATAATAACCGGATTTTATTTGGATAGATCACAGATAACGCGTTTCGAGGGGTGGGACCCCCTCTTCGTCAGATCAATGATGTGACAGATGTGGGAGGCCACTAATTTATGCAAAAAAAGCCCGCAAAATTTAACAGCAATTACCGGGTACAGATTAAAATACAAATATGCATCTGTGCAATACAATTTCCACAGTGTTCAAGATGTCTCAAATCCAAAGCAAAACATAAATTTAACACATATTACATTTAACATGAATGGTGCTTGAGTGGCAGATCAAATAAGGTATTACTACTATTAGCCTGGCCTTCCGTTCGGGGAGCAGAGCAAGTAGAAAAATCAAAGCGCCGCTCTCCATGTTGTGGCAGCATCTCAAATATAGAGGCACAACGGGACCGTGGTCTTCCCCTGTATGGGAGACCCCTGATCCAGGTGCTTGGGAGGAAACGTCCCAAATTACAAAAAAGGTCATAGTAGATGCGCATATCCTCCCCTGGATCGATTTAACAAACGCAGGCATCGGCATTGCAATAGAGCATATTCTATGCAGTAGTGCCGTGGTGTATATTGATGTCATTGATACATACATATATATATATATATATATATATATATATATATATATATATATATATATATTACACATGCGCAGTTGTACACACATCCTCCCATGTATTCTTCTTTGGTTGATTGCTGGGCTGGTGGGGGTCATCTTTATTGGTAAGAAGGCAGGATGACACATTCAGTGAATGAGCTCTGTAGCCTCATTCAGCCCATGGGGTTGGAGCGATTCTAGTCTGTAAATCCAATACATCTCTTTCTTTCCCAGAGCTTCCAGGCGATTGGTAACATGTGCTGGGATGTAGTCAATGGGCAGGATGGATGAAATTCCTGTGGTCCCATTGTGTTTGGTCGTGACGTGTCGTGACAAACCTTGAAGCATAAAACCCTTTTTTATATTGCATCTGTGCTGGTTGAGTCTTTGGTGTAATTTCTGAGTGGTTCGACCCACGTACTGTTTCCCACAGCAACAGTTGATAAGGTAGATGACGAACTGGGATTGGCATGTCAGATGGAATGGTAGCTCAAAGGTTTCCCCTGTATGATGGCTTCTAAAATCAGTGTTCCGGTCTGCTATGATGTTGCAGCAGAGACATCTCTTCTTGCCGCATTTGAACACACCTTTTTTGAGAGTGGTCTCAGTGGTGATGCGTTTAGCTGGCCTCTGTCTTTTCAAACGGCTTGGAGCCAGCATATTCCTGAGGGAAGGAGCTCTTCTAAATGTTAGTAGGGGTTGGGTAGGTAAAATTACTTTTAGGTAGGGATCATTCTTGAGGAGACTCCAATGTTTTTGTAGGATTTTCCTTATGTTGTAATGGCCCGTGGAGTACGTTGTCACAAAACTGCTGTTCTTTTTACCCCAGTTGTGTTGTTGTTTCGTGTGTCTTTTGAATTTTTCTTTTTGGTTTGTCTCCTCTTGATCACACGAGGCCTCTTGGACTGAGGGTGATGACCCTGGAGCTATGGTGGCTGATGGCAGCGGTGAGGAGGGTAGACATGATTCCTGGGTGAGTGCAAGCGCTTTTAAAAATGCATTCTCTACCAGAGTTTTAGGGTATCCTTTCACAGAAAATCTGTTCTTCAGAATTTTGGCTTGATCAATGTAGGTACTGGTGTTGGTACAATTTTTCCGAACTCGGCGAAATTGGCCATAGGGTATATTCTGTTTCCATTTAGAGTAGTGTCCACTCAAAAAATGTACATAACTATTCGAGTTGACAGTTTCGACAGTTTTGTATTTTGTCCCACCCCCACACTTCCTGTATTTTGTCCCACGCCCACACTTCCTGTATTTTTTCCCGCCCTCACACTTCCTGTATTTTGTCCCACCCAATACACACATATAATAGCTGTAGGGACAAGACAGAATTTTTTCACCCATAAATATACAAAAATGTTAACCAATGTATATCACAAATATAAAACACTTTTGCAAATAATGGTGCCCATATAAAGGGGTACTCCGGCATCAGGTAACAATAAACCACATCACTGCCTAGTCCATAAGCTGCTGGCGCTGTAGTAGTTTTTTGAACGGGCCTTAAAACGTGTATCCATTGAAGTTGGTGGCGCCCCCTACAGTAAGGACACATTAATAATATCTAATAGAGCGCCAGTATTTAACAACTTTATCTCTTTTATTGTAAACTCCACTATAAGTTGACAGCCGCATTACTATTTCCCGTCACCGCGGTCCGTCACGTAAGAATAATAACATTTACCACCATATCCCTGGTAAATAATTCACGTGCGCCCCTGTTATTCGTTCCCAGGTACGTTTTTACTGTCCTTTGTTTCAATGACAGCTCCTTGATTTCTGACAGAAAATCTTCTTGCCGTCGTCTCCTCTTACACGCAAATGCTTTCTGGCGTCTCAATTATTAAAGGAGACGATCGTCTGCAACGTTTCCGAACAAAAAAAAATAAAAGTGATGACTTCCCGCCGGCCCGTAACAATGGCGCAAAATTAAAAGCATAAATGGAACTGAAAAGCAAAAAGGCTTTTCCCCATAATTGGCGCGGCAGATTGCGCTTATTTATAGGCGGGCGGCAGTCACATGCAGTTAATCGGAGACGGAGTCTGATTTTTTTTCTCTCGGATTAATAGGGATTGGGGATTAGGCTGCGCAGTGTAAACACCAGATATAAGATTGGTTTCTCGCTTCGGAGCCGACCGTGCGGATTACCCTGGATTAGCTGTGTACGCTACATTAAACGCGCTGCGGTCAGTGGTCAGCTGCAAAACTACAATTCCCAGCATGCCCAGACAGCCGTTGGCTGTCTGGGCATGCTGGGAGTTGTAGTTTTGCAACATCTAGAAGGAACAACAGTTTTTAGACCGCTCTATATAATCATAGGGAAGACATAAAGATTTAGCGATACGTTTTTATCAGCTCATATTGATTTAGTGAAGAGTTCAGCCAAATCCGTCCATCCCCCCCCCCCTCCCAAATGCAGCAGAGCTCGAGGAATTAATGTGATAATTTTGGGGGTTTTACAGAGAAGTTCAAACAAACCTGATAATGTACAGACAGAAGTGTTTGTCATCTGGCACAGCTCAGACTTACAGATAGGTCCTCATAACTTTCATCAGCTTTTAATATATCCCAAAATATGTCACATGACCAGATTAGAAAGAAAAAAACAATATTGAAAAAGAAAAAAATATTTAAAAAATAAATAAATAAATAATAATATATAAAATATATATATATATGTGTGTGTGTATATGTGTGTGCATAAATATATATTTATGGTAGCAAAAGGTGACCCTGCTCTGGGACACCACATTTCCCTAGGGATATATATATATATATATATATATATATATATATATATATATATATACACAGTGGTCTCTAAACTGTGGCCCTTCAGATCTTGCAAAACCACAACTCCCAGCATGCCCGATCAGCCAACGGCCGTTCGGGCATGCTGGGAGTTGTAGTTTTGCAATATTTTGGGGGCACCCTGGTTGGGAAACACTGACTTTGTAATTAGGGATCCTTGTGG
The DNA here is from genome assembly GCF_029499605.1 of Hyla sarda. Classification (NCBI taxonomy): domain Eukaryota; kingdom Metazoa; phylum Chordata; class Amphibia; order Anura; family Hylidae; genus Hyla; species Hyla sarda. Next base: position 190,204,453 of record NC_079197.1, on the reverse strand, counting down.
GTGTGAATGAGGGTGGAGCCACTCAAAGAGCTTGCCCCACCCCTGCGGATTACCATGTCCCATACAAAGGATGAAGTTTTCGCTGAGTTAATCTCCTTCCATCTTCTTCGCCTTCTCCAGATGAGCCGCGTTTCTCGCTGTCATCCTCCTGTCAAGCTCCGGCTTCGTCTCATATACTCGATTTAACACTTTTACTAGGAGTAAGCTCTGAGGAACCTGCCCGGCGTCTGCCAAAACTTCAGATGAAATAAAACTAAATCTGTGGGGAAATATCATCATCAAGTTGTTTTAGAGGAAGGAGATCAGGATTCTCGAATGAAACGCCGCACTGTCACTTATCAAAGTGAGATCTGTACTTGTTATATTTGGTGTGAAGGGCCCATATACAGTATTATAACAGCATAGGGCCCATATACAATATTGTAGAAGCAAAGGGCCCATATACAGTATTATAACAGCATAGGGCCCATATACAGCATTATAATAGCATAGGGCCCATATACAGTATTATAATAGCATAGGGCCCATATACAGTATTATAGAAGCAAAGGGCCCATATACAGTATTATAACAGCATAGGGCCCATATACAGCATTATAATAGCATAGGGCCCATATACAGTATTATAATAGCATAGGGCCCATATACAGTATTATAACAGCATAGGGCCCATATACAGTATTATAGAAGCAAAGGGCCCATATACAGTATTATAGAAGCAAAGGGCCCATATACAATATTATAACAGCATAGGGCCCACATACAGTATTATAATAGCATAGGGCCCATATACAGTATTATAGAAGCAAAGGGCCCATATACAGTATTATAATAGCATAGGGCCCACATACAGTATTATAATAGCATAGGGCCCATATACAGTATTATAATAGCATAGGGCCCATATACAGTATTATAGAAGCAAAGGGCCCATATACAGTATTATAACAGCATAGGGCCCATATACAGTATTATAATAGCATAGGGCCCATATACAGCATTATAATAGCATAGGGCCCATATACAGTATTAAAATAGCATAGGGCCCATATACAGCATTATAATAGCATAGGGCCCATATACAGTATTATAATAGCATAGGGCCCATATACAGTATTATAGAAGCAAAGGGCCCATATACAGCATTATAATAGCATAGGGCCCATATACAGCATTATAATAGCATAGGGCCCATATACAGCATTATAATAGCATAGGGCCCATATACAGCATTATAATAGCATAGGGCCCATATACAGTATTATAGAAGCAAAGGGCCCATATACAGCATTATAATAGCATAGGGCCCATATACAGTATTATAGAAGCAAAGGGCCCATATACAGTATTATAATAGCATAGGGCCCATATACAGTATTATAGAAGCAAAGGGCCCATATACAGTATTATAGAAGCAAAGGGCCCATATACAGTATTATAATAGCATAGGGCCCATATACAGTATTATAATAGCATTATTGAGGCTCTGTATGGCGGTATTATTATGGCTCTGTATGGTATATTATTGAGGCTCTGTATGACGGTATTAATATGGCTCTGTATGGTGCTGTTATTATGGCTCTGTATGGCAGTATTATTATGGCTCTGTATGGTGGTATTATTATGGCTCTGTATGGAGGTATTATTGAGGCTCTACATGGTGGTATTATTTGTGCTCTGTGTGGCTGTTATATTGAAGCTCTATATTGTGATATTTGTGATGTTCAGTATGTTGTTATTATTGAGGCTCTGTATTGTGGTATTATTGAGGTTCAGTATGGTGGTATTATTGAAGCTCTGTAAGGTGATATTATTTAGGCACTGTATAGTGGTATTATTGAGGTTCTATATGGGTGTATTATTGAGGCTCCATATGGTGGTATTATTTAGGTTCTGTATAGTGGTATTATTGAAGCTCTGTAAGGTGATATTATTTGTGCTCTGTATAGTAGTATTATTGAGGTTCAGTATGGGTGTATTATTGAGGCTCTATATGGTGGTATTATTTGTCCTCTGTATGGTGGTATTATTTGTCCTCTGTATGGTGATATTCTTTGTGCTCTGTATAGTAGTATTATTGAGGTTCAGTATGGGTGTCTTATTGAGGCTCTATATGGTGGTATTATTTGTCCTCTGTATGGTGGTATTATTTGTCCTCTGTATGGTGATATTCTTTGTGCTCTGTATAGTAGTATTATTGAGGTTCAGTATGGGTGTCTTATTGAGGCTCTCTATGGTGGTATTATTTGTCCTCTGTATGGTGGTATTATTTGTCCTCTGTATGGTGATATTCTTTGTGCTCTGTATAGTGGTATTATTGAGGTTCAGTATGGGTGTCTTATTGAGGCTCTCTATGGTGGTTTTATTTGTCCTTTGTATGGTGTTATCATTTGTCCTCTGTATGGTGATATTCTTTGTGCTCTGTATAGTGGTATTATTGAGGTTCAGTATGGGTGTCTTATTGAGGCTCTATATGGTGGTATTATTTGTCCTCTGTATGGTGGTATTATTTGTCCTCTGTAAGGTGATATTATTTGTGCTCTGTATAGTGGTATTATTGAGGTTCAGTATGGGTGTCTTATTGAGGCTCCACATGGTGGTATTATTTAGGTTCTGTATGACGGTATTATTTGTGTAGTAATATTTATCTTTTGTGCTTGTACAAGACTTTTGTTTCTTAGTGAAATAGTAAAATGCTGGGATGGGATTTGACTTTAAGGACCTTGCTGACTGCCTGTATAGGTGAAGCGTTTGTCAGCTTTACGCCTACGTGTCATCTTCTGTTGTGTTTTGTCGGGTAACAAGCTTTGCTTCAGGGCAACAAATGGCAGAAAGTTTGTGATGACCTTCTTTACAAGAGGCTTTGTCAAAGAGAACTAAACGAGCGAGACTGCGGCAATACCCTTCATGTGTCCGGAGCTGTGCCACGTCAACAAGGGGGAGCAGGAGGCGGCACACAACTGGCCCCCACTTTCCCTATGAGGAAATGTAATGGGGTCATTAAAGATGACAGCTGCTATTGTAGAATCCCATACAGACGTAGGAGCAGCCGGTAATCAATGATCCTGCTCTGCGCTCTCACCTGGAGCCACACCTGATGTCTTCTCATTCTTCATATAGTAATGTCAGTCCTTATCTCATACAGCAATACCTGTAGACTGACCCCGACTCCTGCACCCAGCAGGTCACGGCTCCTATTGAGATCTATAGGGGAAGAATTCACCCGTCCTCTTGAAAGATTTTCTCAGCTCCAGGATGTTTTTTCTCCACTCAAACCTTCAGATCGGCACCTTTGTTGTCTATTGCAAGAATTCAAAGCATTCTGGACATTCAGAGGATAATTGTATAGTTTCTGTTGTAAGGCGAAAAATCAAGAATAATGAAGGATAAGGAAATCTCAAGGACACCCAGCAGAATTATGAAAACAGCTCTGCATATGACTAAAGAAAAAGAGATAATGTAATGATGATAATGTACTCCAGAGCTGTACTCACTATTCTGCTGGTGAGATCACTGTGTACATACATTACATTACTGATCCTGTACTGATCCTGAGTTATATCCTGTATTATACTCCAGAGCTGTACTCACTATTCTGCTGGTGAGGTCACTGTGTACATACATTACATTACTTATCCTGTACTGATCCTGAGTTATATCCTGTATTATACTCCAGAGCTGTACTCACTATTCTGCTGGTGAGATCACTGTGTACATACATTACATTACTTATCCTGTACTGATCCTGAGTTATATCCTGTATTATACTCCAGAGCTGTACTCACTATTCTGCTGGTGAGGTCACTGTGTACATACATTACATTACTTATCCTGTACTGATCCTGAGTTATATCCTGTATTATACTCCAGAGCTGTACTCAATATTCTGCTGGTGAGATCACTGTGTACATACATTACAATACTTATCCTGTACTGATCCTGAGTTATATCCTGTATTATACTCCAGAGCTGTACTTACTATTCTGCTGGTGAGGTCACTATGTACATACATTACATTACTTATCCTGTACTGATCCTGAGTTATATCCTGTATTATACCCCAGATCTGTACTCACTATTCTGCTGGTGAGGTCACTGTGTACATACATTACATTACTTATCCTGTACTGATCCTGAGTTATATCCTGTATTATACTCCAGAGCTGCACTCAATATTCTGCTGGTGAGGTCACTGTGTACATACATTACATTACTTATCCTGTACTGATCCTGAGTTATATCCTGTATTAAACTCCAGAGCTGTACTCACTATTCTGCTGGTGAGGTCACTGTGTACGTACATTACATTACTTATCCTGTACTGATCCTGAGTTATATCCTGTATTATACTCCAGAGCTGTACTCACTATTCTGCTGGTGAGGTCACTGTGTACATACATTACATTACTTATCCTGTACTGATCCTGAGTTATATCCTGTATTATACTCCAGAGCTGTACTCACTATTCTGCTGGTGAGGTCACTGTGTACATACATTACATTACTTATCCTGTACTGATCCTGAGTTATATCCTGTATTATACCCCAGAGCTGTACTCACTATTCTGCTGGTGAGGTCACTGTGTACATACATTACATTACTTATCCTGTACTGATCCTGAGTTATATCCTGTATTATACTCCAGAGCTGTACTCACTATTCTGCTGGCTGAACTATGTGATCACAAGTAGCCTTTGACTCTCCTGATTTTTTGCGTTTCCTCGCGGTCTCCAGCCCGGTGAACATTATCCCCTATATCTACCCTTCGGGGGTGCGGGATTATTTTCCCTTTGTCCCGCTGATTTCTTTCTGTTTGGAATGAAAAATACATTTTGTGTTATCAAGCATTGAGCGTCGGATTGTTATAATTAACGTAGGAGGCTGTAATAAATTTCCTCTTCCCACCAGGGTAATGTTAGAGTACCAATTCCTGAAATTACTAAAAGGTTTGTTGTGTAGGCAAACAAAAGGCCGTTCTGACTTTCTGGCTCCTCTGCGGGGACCCCTACACGGTTTTATGTAACGGAGGGAAAAAACATCTACAAACCGGCCGGGAGGGGGAATCGGCTTGGAGGTTTTCTTACTATTTATTAATTTACTTATTTATGTATTCATTTATTTCCATCCGATCTGCCGGACCTGCCGTTGTAGATTTCTTTTTTCACCATCGCGATTTTTCTTTTTGCGCAGAATATTTTTCGGCACTTTAGCTGTTGGGACTTTGAGCGATTCTATTCATTGACTTTTAACCATTTGGAATCTTTCCCAGAAGTCACAAGGGAAGCAAAGGAGCCTGTGTGCAGCTTTTTATTGTTGTTTATTGTTTATTCTTTGTCTTTGTTTTTTGTTTATCTTTGTTCTTTCCTTCTTATTAGTAAATACCCATCAGGACGGCTGATTGTCATAAGGAAAATGATATATTATATGATCAGACAGATAATGGACGGCTGCACACTCACTGGGGACGTGTAAGGACAGGGATGTGACGTGATGTACAGAATATTTCAGGAGAGGAGTGTGCTGATCATGTGGAGGTCACAGGGTGAGAGTTATATAGTGGAGGAGCAGGGTCCACAGCAGTACAGAGTATTTCAGGAGAGGAGTGTGCTGATCATGTGGAGGTCACAGGGTGAGAGTTATATAGTGGAGGAGCAGAGTCCACAACAGTACAGAGTATACAGGAGAGGAGTGTGCTGATCATGTGGAGGTCACAGGGTGAGAGTTATATAGTGGAGGAGCAGGGTCCACAGCAGTACAGAGTATTTCAGGAGAGGAGTGTGCTGATCAAGTGGAGGTCACAGGGTGAGAGTTATATAGTGGAGGAGCAGAGTCCACAACAGTACAGAGTATACAGGAGAGGAGTGTACTGATCATGTGGAGGTCACAGGGTGAGAGTTATATAGTGGAGGAGCAGAGTCCACAGCAGTACAGAGTATTTCAGGAGAGAGTGTGCTAATCATGTGGAGGTCACAGGGTGAGAGTTATATAGTGGAGGAGCAGAGTCCACAACAGTACAGAGTATACAGGAGAGGAGTGTACTGATCATGTGGAGGTCACAGGGTGAGAGTTATATAGTGGAGGAGCAGGGTCCACAGCAGTACAGAGTATTTCAGGAGAGAGTGTGCTAATCATGTGGAGGTCACAGGGGGAGAGTTATATGGGGGCTATAACACTGCAAAAAAAAATGAAAAAGAGTGTTAATAAATGTGATTTAACCCCTTCCCTAATAAAAGTTTGAATCACTCACCTTTTCCCATAAAAAAAATAGTGTAAATAAAAATAAACATGTTTTATCACCGCGTGCGTAAATGTCCGAACTATAAAAATGTAATGTTAATTAACCCGCACAGTCAATGGCGTACATGTAAAAAAAATCCAAAGTCCAAAATTGTGTATTTTTGGTCACTTTTTCTACCATTAAAAAAATGAATAAAAAGTTATAAAAAAATCTAATCAAAACAAAAATGGTACCAATAAAAACTTCAGATCACAGCGCAAAAAATGAGACCTCAAACTGCCTCATAAGTGGAAAAATAAAAATGTTATAGACATTTTTAAACGTATACATTTTCTTGCATGTAGTTATGATTTTTTCCAGAAGTAAGACAAAATCAAACCTGGACATGGACCTACAAAATAAAAATAAGGTGTAATTTTTTACCGAAAAAATGTGTATATTTATATTTTTTTTTAATTTTTTTTTATTTTATATATTTTTCTAGTAGTATGCTTGTTATGTTTTCTGTTTTGTTTTCTTGTTGTATGTTTCCCAAGTAAGAATGGTTTTGAGTTATAGCCGGATAGTGAAAAATGTTGTTTGTATTTTGATAAGCCATGTTGTGCTATTTTTATGTTCATTTTCGGTATGCTTGTGAGTGTGTTGATTTGATAGTTTTGGTATATTTTCTTTTGTACTTTCATTAATCTCAAATGAGCTTTCTGTTAATATGGTCTAATTTTTGTAAATTAATGCATGTGTGATATAATGATTATCATTTTTATGGAAGAACCCCCCCCCCCCAAAAAAAAAAAAAAAATTGTACTGGTGTGTGTTAGGATTCAGCAGGCTGGATGTGGATCCTCTGTGTCAGCGAGGGATTGGCGTGGACCGTACGGGTGGACCGGTTCTAAGTTGCTACTGGTATTCACCAGAGACCGCCTCATAGCGGGATGGTCTTGCTGCGGCGGCAGCAACCAGGTCGTATCCACCGGTAACGGCTCAACCTCGCTGACTGCTGAGAAGGCGTGGGACAGAAGGACTAGACAGAGGCGAGGTCAGACGTAGCAGAAGGTCAGGGCAGGCGGCAAAATTCGTAGTCAATGGTAATGGCAGAAGGTCTGGAAACACTGGTAAGGCAATCACAGGAAACGCTTTCACTAGGCACAAGGGCAACAAGATCCGGCAATGCTGGGAAGGGGAAGTGAGGTTATATGGACAGGGAGCAGGTGGGAGCTAATTACACTGATTGGGCCAGGCACCAATTAGTGGTGCACTGGCCCTTTAAATCTTAGAGAGCTGGCGCGCACGCGCCCTAGAGAGTGGAGCCGCGCGCGCCAGGATGTGACAGCCGGGGATCGGGACAGGTAAGTGGATTGGGATGCGATTCGCGAGCGGTCGCGTCCCGCTATGCGAATCTTATCCCCGTCGGCAGTGTCAGTGCAGCGCTCCCGGTCAGCGGGTCTGACCGGGGCGCTGCAGAGAGGAGAACACCGCGAGCGCTACGGGAGGAGCAGGGACCCGGAGCGCTCGGCGTAACAGTGTGCTTTCTGTTTTGTTTTCTTGTTGTGTGTTTCCTGAATATGGATGGTTATGAGTTATAGCCAGGTAGTGCAAAATTTTGTTTGTATTTTAATAAGCCAAGTTGTGCTGTTCTTATGTTCATTTTCAGTATGTGTGTGAGTGTGTTGATTTGATAGTTTGGTTAGGAAAGAAGACATAGTTTAGTAAAGCTGGGCTGGCCGGTTAGGCAGGGTTTTGTTTTTGGCACTATAGTATTTCGTATTTATTTTATAGCTGGTTAAGCTTGTTTTGTTTTGTGTTTTGTATTTTTCTTATTTAAAAAAGTTTCAGGAGAGGAGTGTGCTGATCATATGGGGGTCAGTGATCGGCTCATGATGTTAGGACAGTATTGCAGGTAACAGGATCGGCTCAGGAGTAGAATGATGACTTAGATCTTTCCTTACACTTGTTACAATGTTTCTTTTATCTTCTCCTCCTCAGACCCTGCTGAATTTGCCCCATCCCCTCACCCTGGATGTTGCCTCCTCCCCTCGCCCTGGATGTTGCCCTCTCCCCTCGCCCTGGATGTTGTCATCTATATTAATAGTCTCTCATGGTTGGGGTGAGGGGTCGGAGGGCACCTTGTAGTTACGTTTCCTCTGCTCTCGCTGTCCTTATTCTCCTTATTCATATACATCATTGCAGCTCTTCTGTTTCATATCAATAAATCACGGTCTGGTCCCCCTGAACCCGAGCGCTTTATATTCCATCCTGTCTCCTCCCGGCCCCATGTTCTCCCTTCTGTGAGGATAATCTTCTTACTATGAATCTCTTCAGCTCAGATACCTGGAATTGTCATCAAAACGTCTACCGGACCCAATTTGCCCAGAACCCTGAATGGTAATCCTACCTAGATGTGCCATGATGAACCCTGTACGCGGTCTAGGCCAGTGTTTCCCAACCAGGGTGCCTCCAGCTGTTGCAAACCTATGAATCCCAGATGCTGGGAGTTGTAGTTTTGCAACAGCTGGAGGCACTCTGGATTGGGAAATACTGGTTTGACCTTCCTATTAGCTACCAATTAGGGCCACTATCTTCTGAGGGCATCACCTCCTTCCTACCTACTGGGGACACTACTGGGGAATTACTTACTACCTACCAGGGGCATAACCTATGGCCTACTTGGGGGAATGACCTACTACCTACTGGGGCATTACCTATTACCTACCTATTGGGGACATCACCTAATACCTACCTGGCAGCATTACCTACTATCTACATACTGGGGGCATCAGCTACTACATATCTACTGGAGACATCACCTACTACTTACCTGGTGGCTTTACCTATTACCTACCTACTGGGTGCATCACCTACTACCTACTGGGTGCATCACCTACTACCTACCTACTGGGGACATCACCTAATACCTACCTGGCAGCATTACCTACTATCTACATACTGGGGGCATCAGCTACTACCTACCTACTGGAGACATCACCTACTACTTACCTGGTGGCTTTACCTATTACCTACCTACTGGGTGCATCACCTACCTACCTACTGGGTGCATCATCTACTACCTACCTACTGGGGACATCAACTACTCCCTACCTACTGGGGGCATTACCTACTACCTACTGGGGGCATAACCATGGCCTACCTGGGGGCATTACCTACTACCTAACACAGGGAATTACCTTCAACCTCTCTGGCAACATTACCTACTGCCTACTAGGGGTATCACCTACTACATGCCTATTTACTGGGGGCATTACCTACCTGTGAGCATTACCATGTGTGCGAGGACATATTTATCTTCACCTTCATTTTTTTTTCTCAGACCTAACACTTTCTTGTATATCTGCCTTATTTGTAAGTCATCTCACCCCAATCGGAGACATGACCCGATCCTGTCCGTCCCTATATCTGTATGATCAATGATGTCATTTGTATGCGCATATAGATTGAAGGCCGATCCTTATCCGTACGGGCAGATTATGAGATATCGATTAGCTGCTCCCGTCACCAAGAACAAGAGTCACCTGTTTAACCGCCATTATGAGGTAAGACTAGTTCTGATCCGACGCGGAACGCTGCCACGGACGAGGCGTGACGGGCGCTCGCTGCTAATTCGCACTTTCCTCTCGCTTCATTGACTCCAAGTCTCATAAAAACCAGGATGAAAATCTGGAACGGGCCCCAAGAAAGCAGAATCCTTCAATAAAGACGTCTCCCGGTGATAAATTGCATCTTGTTGAACCATTGTCAGCGCCAGTCGTGAAAGATCTCGAATATTTTCCCCTGTCTCTCGCTCTCTTTCCCTCATTCATTCTCAGTTTTTTTTTTTCTTTCTTTTGTGACAAGCGATGGAAATGCAGCCCAGAAAGTGTGTATTAAGTCTGTCAAGTAGCAGCTTCATTGCTAATGTCTTTATGGTAATTGCATATGCTTAAAAATGCATTATCTTTCTGGATGTTGTATTGCTACGTGTGGCATTATTGAAGAAACCAATGATTTGTAAACAACCCTTGGCATTGAACACAGAACCTAATTTTGTTTAAATAAAGGCGAGCTGCATTAGAATTCATGTGCGGCGCCGGCCTGGCAGAGGACGGGAGCTGTTTTGATATATGCAATGGAGCATTCATGATTGCTTAAATATTAACTGCTTTGTGAATGCGCAGAGATGATCACAGGCAAAAACAGTGATTAGGACAATGGCGTGATCGCACGGTGGAGACGACAGGCTTCCTAGTTCTCCTCCAATGATTCCACCTCCCCAGGAAGAAGAAAAGTCACTCGGATATCGTCATTCAGTCTCCACAGATCACACGAGGGCCAAAAAATCTCAAATAAAAAATTCTAATATCCTCAACTGACCCATTTGACTAAAATTAACCCAATATTCCTCTGCAGCTGTTTTAGAGGGAAAGCGTCAATGCAGATGTTATCTAAGTGTACTAAGTGTTACAGACACCGAGATAGTGGAGCAACCAGGTTGGCAGGATCACAGGGAACCTTTCTGTTCCTCACCTCTAACCTGCTCATGGAGGTAAAATCCCCACCTCATGGAGAAGTCACCAGGATAGCCATCGGTGGAGCGCAAGATGGTCAACGCTACAGATCAGGGTTATCCTGGAGTATAGATCAGGGTGACCAAGGATGAATCAAAGGTGTAGATCAGGATATCTAAGGAGTACTCAAGGTTAGAGATCAGGATATCTAAGGAGTACTCAAGATTATAGATCAGGATATCTAAGGACAACTCAAGGTTAGAGATCAGAATATCTAAGGAGTACTCAAGGTTAGAGATCAGTATATCTAAGGAGTACTCAAGGTTATAGATCAGGATATCTAAGGAGTACTCAATGTTAGAGATCAGGATATCTAAGGAATACTCAAGGTTAGAGATCAGAATATCTAAGGGGTACTCAAGGTTAGAGATCAGAATATCTAAGGAGTACTCAAGGTTAGAGATCAGTATATCTAAGGAGTACTCAAGGTTATAGATCAGGATATCTAAGGAGTACTCAAGGTTATAGATCAGGATATCTAAGGAGTACTCAAGGTTATAGATCAGGATATCTAAGGAGTACTCAAGATTATAGATCAGGATATCTAAGGAGTACTCAAGGTTAGAGATCAGGTTATCTAAGGAGTACTCAAGATTATAGATCAGGATATCTAAGGAGTACTCAAGATTATAGATCAGGATATCTAAGGAGTACTCAAGGTTAGAGATCAGGATATCTAAGGAATACTCAAGGTTATACATCAGGATATCTAAGGAGTACTCAAGGTAAGAGATCAGGATATCTAAGGAGTACTCAAGGTTAGAGATCAGGATATCTAAGGAGTACTCAAGGTTAGAGATCAGGATATCTAAGGAGTACTCAAGGTTATAGATCAGGATATCTAAGGAGTACTCAAGGTTAGAGATCAGGATATCTAAGGAGTACTCAAGATTAGAGATCAGGTTTAAACAATGGTGTAGATCTCAATAGTCAAAGATTATCCGAGGGTATAAATCAGCCAATAGTGCAGATCAGGATAGCCAGATGGTGTAGGTAAGGATAGCCAAGGGATAACCAATGATGTAGGTAAGGATAGCCAAGGAATAAGAGTATCATTCAGGATAGTTAAATGGTGTAGATCAGAATAATCAATGGTAAACCAACAAAATAAATCAGGATACACAATAATGAATATCAGGATATCATATTGTGTAGATCAGGATATCCACATGGTGTATAAGACCATCAAGGTAGTTAAAGTTGACTACAGTATCAGGAATGATTCAAGATGTCTCCAACAAATTGAACAACATGATTAAGTTCAACAGAGAAGGCACAATGTACATTCTGAAGGTGTAAGGCAGGAAAAAGATTCAGAAACGATTTGACAATAATCCACCTGTGGTGGCGCCATTCACTTTCAGATAAATCAAAAGGCCACAAGAGCATTGCTGGAGGGAGAGGGACCTTTCATATCATTGATTTAGCACTTTTTGTACCTTCTCACTAGTTGGGCATCTTGTCTTGGTTTTGGTTTCCCATCTGTTTTGGTGCATCCTGAATCTTGACCACTACAGGATATGCAGCTTTCTGCTCTATAAGAGAATACTTCTCCATGATGCAGACTTGCTATAAACTCTACTTTTTTAATAATGCAATGTGTTGATCATCATGTTCATTGACGATGAACAACACCCCCCACACGGTTCTACCACAACTATGTGTTTCTGGCCTTGACTAAGCCCTTAGGGCCCAACACTAGCAGGACCTCTTTATTTTAAGATTCTTTAAAAACATCTTGATCTGTAATTATAGTGTCACCGTGTCTATACTGTAGGTCATATGTAACCACCATATAAAAATACTATTTGGGCACCATGTAGTAAAGCGGAGGGTCATCTTAATGTTTATGGAAGGGTAAAGTTAAAGGGGTACTCCCCCAGGAGCTTGTGATGTCATAGATCCGCCCCTCATGGCATCACGCCCCACCCCCTCAATGTAAGTCTATGTGAGGGGGCGTGACGGATGTCACGCCCCCTCCCATTGACTTGCATTGAGGGGATGGGGCTATGAAGTCATGCGGGGGCGGGGCTATGACATCATGAGCTCTCAGCCTCCTCAGCTTCTAAAAATCATAACTCTCATATTTCCATCCACAGACGAGTACGAGGGCTTTTTTTTTTGCGCAACCAGTTGTCCTTTGTAATGACATCACTCATTTTACCATAAAATATATGGCAAAATGAAAAAAATTACTATCTGTGTGGGGAAATTGAAAAGGAAACTGCAATTTTGCAAATTTTGGAAGGTTTCATTTTCACGCTGTACAATTTACCGTAAAAATGACATGCTTTATTTATTCTGGGGGTCAATACGATTTAAATGATAGCCATGGTCACATACTTCTCTATTATTCTACCACTTTAAAAAAAATCTTAAACTTTTTAACCAAATTAGTGTGTTAAAAATCCCTCTATTTTGATGACCTATAACTTTTTCGTGTTTCTGTATAAGCGGCGGTATGAGGGCTCATTTTTGGCACCATGATCTGTACTTTTTATTGAAACCACATTTGCATATATGAAACTTTTAATTAATTATTTGAAATTTTTAGTCGAAAAATTATGTAAAAAAGGAGCAATTCTGGACTTATTTTTAATTTTTTTTACGTTTACGCCATTCACCATACAGGATCAATTGTATTTTAGTAGTTCGGACATTTACACATGCGGTGATACCAACATTTTTTTTTTTATTAATTTAATTATTTTTTACACTTTCTGGAGGTAAAATGGGAAAAATAGATCATTTACATTTTTATTGGGGGAGGGTATTTTTCCCTTCCCCCCCCCCTTTTTTTTACTTTTTTTTTTTACACTTTAATAGTCCCCATAGGGGACTATTTATAGCAATCTTTCGATTGCTAATAGTGTTCAGTGCTATGCATAGGGCATAGCACTGATCAGTGTTATCGGTGATCTTCTACTCTGGTCTGCTCAATCTAAGACCAGAACCCCAGGAGATGAATGGAGGCAGGTGAGGGGTCCTCCGTCCACCATTAGGGATGATCGGATCCCCGCGACCTCACTGCCGCAGATTACGTGATCTGTATTGATCACAGCACCTGAGATGTTAATGGCGCACATCAGCGCGATCTCTGATGTCCGCCATTACCAACTGGTCCCTGGCTGCTGATAGCAGCCGGGAGCGGCCACACATGACACAAGCACCACTCTGGTGCTCATGGTCATGTATAGGACGTAAATGTAGGTCCTAGTGCATTAAGTACCAGGGCCCCAGGATGTACATTTATGTCCTGTGTCGTTAAGGGGTAAAGGCAATGTTTTCCTTCCTTCCTTTTACATATAGACCAGTGAGAGGGAAGGAGGACTCGAGATTCACACGAAGTGTTTACGAGCTTCAGCAACATCTTGTGCCGATTCAGTCGCATTTATTTACAGCCCTTAACCCCCTCCGGGGCCGGTATATCATTTTACACAGAAGCTCATGACTTTCCTGTGTGAAGAGGAATTTAAGATAAAATAATTTCATCAACCACTTAGAGTTCACAACTTAGTAGTGCCGATTATAGACAGTGCTGAATTGATCACTCGTCGTAACAAATTACCGCTGTCACTTCTTCAAAAAATTACTTTGCGCTTGTTATGTTATATTTGTCAAATTTAGCAGAACGGAGTTCTTCATGTTACAGAACTGAGTTTTCTTATTTACCACAATGTATGATGATATCACAATGTGCTTTGTAATTCCTTCATTTATATAGCACCAACATATTCCGCTTTGCTGTACAGAGATTTGGAGGGAAACCACACGGGAAGAGCGTACAAACTCCTTGTAGTGTTGCAAGACAACAGAGCTAAAAGCTGAGCCACTATGCGACCATATGGGTATTTATATAGGACTGCAAGTAAACCTACTTGTAACAAAACGCCATGTAGAGCAGGGAAAAGTGCACACTGAGTTTTCCCCAGAACCCCTTTCCCTGCCTACTTGCATAGACACCCTTAATAGTGGCTCTACAACTGGGCGACAGTCCATACGCTAACTAAAGTGCAGGAGCGTCATGGTCAAAACAAAAAACAGGAACTGTACGAGGTCATGGACAAAAGTCAGGATATGAAAGGTTAAATGCTAAAATAGACAAGGAACCGAAATACTGAATAATGATAGATATAAACAGATATCAGAGAAACATAGCAACAGGTATATAGCGTACAGATACAGAGTAACCAAATTAAGATTAAACGGCAGATATGAAAATATGAACAAGACAGGACAACTGGAATATAAACAGGAATGCAGGGGATGGACAGGTAAACTGAAGTCAGACACTATCGATCAAGAATAGGTAAATACTGGATATCTACATCCAAAAACGCAGAAAGACAAACAGGTCTGAACACGGACCACATTGACTCCTAGGTTAGAAAACTAGCAACGCTCAAGAACAAAACTAACTATAGGAGTAAGGGGAATAACGACAAAATAGTGGCTCTACAACTGGGTGACAGTCCATATTCTAACTAAAGTGCAGGAGCGTTATGGTCAAAACAATAAACAGGAACAGTACGAGGTCGGGGACACAAGTCAGGATACAAAAAGTAACACGATGAAGGAATACAAAATGCAAAACAGATCTGAACACAGGTCAAGATAAAGGATAACACAGAAACGGATGTAAACACAAGCCAAAATACAAAAAAAAAACAAAAACAGACACTAATACAGATACCAAACTAGACCAGATTAAACCGACCAGTACAGATAAATAACTAGAGAGACAGAACAAATCAAAAGCTAAACAGGACCAAACATATAAGCCATCGCTATACAAAATACATATGTGCACAGACAAGAGTGTAAGGTAAAAGTCAAAAGGAAGTAAAATCAACAGCAAGGGTTGGAAGGCACTAGAGGCCTAAAATACCCCCCCCCCCCCCCCCCCCAGCTGCCTATTGGTCTGAGGCTGTAATTATTATATGACCAGGGAGTGAAATACATAGACTGGTCAGATGTGTAATGCAGACACATGGGAAATTACCAAAAAAAGGAAACAGAGGGGCAGAGAGATATATATGAAGAAATAGACAAGCTCTGTAGGCACGTTGGCGATCCCCGCAGGACAAACCTGCCCATATGCAAATAATAGACCGATATAGAGAAGCTGCAGGTATGTTCATGGTACCATGCGGTGAGTCCATGGAAACAGATGAGGCAGGAAGACACAGACATAGGCTAAGCAAGTTATATGTTATTCAGGAATAAAATGTGGGGGTCATCCCACCTGATGCAGATGTGCAGGGTGCAGATGACTCAGTAAGGGCCCCATGGATTCTGTGAATGTCCTGTCCTCCCGGTGGTTTTTCTGCAGTGCCCCATTGTTTTCTCATAACTTGCATATTATGGCAGGTCCAGTAGAAATCATGAAAAGTACGATGATAACCGAGCATCCTGAAGGCTCCTGTATCAGAGAGCGTCCTCCATGTGGTGAGGAGGTCGGATGTCTATCATTGTGTTTTTCTTACCTGGTGAGATCTCTTACGTTTAAAGCGAAAGGTTTAGAAATGTCAACCGGGAAAATGATCTGTCAAGATGAGGAAAGTGACGCCAATTTATTGAAAGGCACAATGTGGACGCACAATATATGTTGTCTCTGAACTTCAGAAATGTAGCAGGTTCCCTCGGTCTCCATTTTGTCAGAAGATATAATAATAACAATATCCTAACACAATTGGGAATTATTAAAGGGGTACTCCGCTGCTCAGCATTTGGAACAAACTGTTCTGAACGCTGGAGCTGGTAACATCATAGCCCCACCCCCTCATGACATCACACCCCACACCCTCAATGCAAGTCTATGGGAGGGTTCATGACGGCCGTCACCCCCCCTCCCATAGACTTGCTTTGGGTGGGCGGGGCTTGACATCACGAGGGGTGTACCCATGACATCACGATACTCCGTCCACTGCATCGCTCATCATCAGCCACAGAGCGATCCTCGCTCTGTGCAGCTGAGAAACGAGGGTGCTGCAGGAGAGATCGTCCACAGCGGCGGGACCCCCGCAATCAGACATCTTATCCCCTATCCTTTGGATAGGGGATAAGATGTATAGGGGTGGAGAACTCCTTAAGTGCATTAAGGACGTGCCCCATTTATCTGCAGTAGAAGGGGGTGTGGCTTATAAACTATCTTTTACTATCTTTTAGTATAAATATACTTGCTTTGATTGCGGTCTAACATTGCAGTGTTGATGTAACTCCCCTACTGACGTGGCAGGTGTGAGGAGGTATTTTACCTGGCCTCTCACGTCAGAGGAGGTGTGACCTGAAGAAGCGAAAGAGCTGTTGTCTGTACTCTGCTGATCCAAGCGCCCCGCTGTATGCTTATGCACCTTACTGAATAACGGAGTTCATTTAACTTTGAGTGCCACACCACTTCTTTCATTACTACTTGTGATTGCATTGCCTGCACTCTGAAGGTTGAGCACCACGGTGTTTGCAGAAAAAGGATTTGTGATCCCATTGCACTGACGAGGACTGTTCAGGTGTGCAGTAGAAGCGAAGGTTAATCAGTGCCGAATTTCTGTGTCTCTTTGTATTGATTAAACTATCTTTACCATCTCATCATGTGATTGCACTAATATGATAGAACATGCCCCATTCATCTGCAGTAGAAGGGGGTGTGGCTTTTAAACTATCTTTACCATCTCATCATGTGACTGCATTAATATGATAGAACATGCCACATTCATCTGCAGTAGAAGGGGGTGTTGCTTATAAACTATCTTTACCATCTCATCATGTGACTGCACTAATATGATAGAACACATAACATTCATCTGCAGTAGAAGGGGGTGTGTCTTATAAACTATCATTACCTTCTCACCATGTGACTGCACTAATATGATAGGACACGCCCTGTTCATCTGCAGTAGAAGGGGGTGTGGCTTATAAACTATCTTTACCATCTCATCATGTGACTGCACTAATATGATAGAACACATAACATTAATCTGCAGTAGAAGGGGGTGTGGCTTATAAACTATTATTACCATCTCACCATGTGACTGCACTAATATGATAGGACACATAACATTCATCTTCAGTAGAATGGGGTGTGGCTTATAAACTAACTTTACCATCTCAGTATGGAGATTATATAAAGCCAGTTCTGCTCATCTACATGATCTAATTCCATACACATTATAAATGCGGTAACATAATCAAATATGAACCCTGTGCATCTTACCGAGAGTATGCCTAGCTGCACTTCTGGATAAAGGAAAGATGGCGGCCTGGGGTCCTTGGAAACGCCTGTAGTCATAACCGGTCATCAGAGATGCGATGACTATAGGGAAATATTTACCCTCTGACTCTTCATGGCTCTGGCCCTTCAGGTAGCTTCTAGGAACTTCTGCTAGGAATCTTGTGATGCCTCCCTGTACAAGAGTACTGGAGTATAATAAGTGCCTGCTGAGAGTACTGAAGTATAATTATAGCTTAACAAGAGTACTGGAGTATAAATATAGCCTAATAAGAGTACTGGAGTATAATAGGCGCATACTGAGAATACTGAAAGTATAATTATAGCCTAACAAGAGTACTGGAGTATAATAGGCACCTACTGAGAATACTGGAGTACAATTATAGCCTAATAAGAGTACTGGAGTATAATTATAGCCAATTAAGAGTACCAGAGTATAATAGGCGCCTACTGAGAGTACTGAGAATATAATTATAGCCTAACAAGAGTACAGGAGTATAATTATAGCCTAACAAGAGTACTGGAGTATAAATATAGCCTAATAAGAGTACTGGAGTATAATAATAGCCTAATAAGAGTACTGGAGTATGATAGGTGCCTGCTGAGAGTACTGGAGTATAATTAGAGCCTAATAAGAGTACTGGATTATAATTATAGCCTAATAAGAGTAATGGAGTATAATTATAGCCTAATAAGAGTACTGTAGTATAAATATAGCCTAATAAAAGTACTGGAGTATAAATATAGCCTAATAAGAGTACTGGAGTATAAATATAGCCTAATAAAAGTACTGGGGTATAAATATAGCCTAATAAAAGAACTGGAGTATAAATATAGCCTAATAAAAGTACTGGAGTATAAATATAGCCTAATAAGAGTACTGGAGTATAAATATAGCCTAATAAGAGTACTGTGCCTGCTGAGAGTAATGGAGTATAATTAGAGCCTAATAAGAGTACTGGAGTTTAATAATAGCCTAATAAGAGTACTGGAGTATGATAGGTGCCTGCTGAGAGTACTGGAGTATAATTAGAGCCTAATAAGAGTACTGGATTATAATTATAGCCTAATAAGAGTAATGGAGTATAATTATAGCCTAATAAGAGTACTGGAGTATAAATATAGCCTAATAAGAGTACTGGAGTATAAATATAGCCTAATAAGAGTACTGGAGTATAAATATAGCCTAATAAAAGTACTGGAGTATAAATATAGCCTA